>NC_091070.1:182895000-183110000 GCF_032405125.1 Capricornis sumatraensis
AAGTACTTTATTTGCCAGCATTATTTTAATACTAACAATAATCTATGAGGTAGGAACTATTATTAACCTCATTTTAGAGAAAAGGAAAATGAAACATAGAGAAGTGATGTAACTTGGTCAAAGTCACGTAACTGGTAAAGGGTAGAGTTAATATTTGGACTCAAATTAGCTTCCAAAGGCATTTGTACTCATCCACTGCACTGTCTCCTCAAATTCTCTAGCTTGGTTCTGCCACGTGTTAGCTGTATATAATCTCCTTGGAGAAATCACTCTAAACTCAGTTTCATCATGTTTACATGGAGAAGTAATACCTATGATGTAGGCTTATATGTGAGTGTATATAACAATGAAACCTTAGGCTTATATGTGAGTGTATATAACAATGAAACCTTATAGTAATACCTATGATATAGCCTTATACGTGAAGGTATACAACAATGAAAATTTATAAGCAATCAGTTTTTATTATTTGGAGAAGGCAATGGCACCCTACTCCAGTACTCTGGCCTGGAAAATCCCATGGACAGAGGAGCCTGGAAGGCTGCAGTCCATGGGGTCGCTGAGGGTCGGTGGACACGACTGAGCGACTTCACATTCACTTTTCACTTTCATGCACTGGAGAAGGAAATGGAAGCCCACTCCAGTGTTCTTGCCTGGAGAATCCCAGGGACAGGGGAGCCTGATGGGCTGCCATCTATGGGGTCACACAGAGTCGGACACGACTGAAGTGACTTAGCAGCAGCAGTTTTTATTATTATGTTGAAAAAGAAATGGATTCAAATGAAGCTGATAACAACTCAGTTGCCAAATATATCTTTTTTGTTTTTCAAATAAATCTTTTAACAACATCATTTTCTTAATGACTTGACCCTCTCAGTACTCTATAACGACTCTCTATTAGGCCAAGTCCAGACTCCTTAGCTTAGAAGGAAGCCTGGCCACTCTTTATCTATTCAACCTATGGCCTCCTAGGGATAGAATGGTCGCAGAGCCTGGACTGTCTTTTTATTGTTAATTTTTGTGGTAGGCTGAATAACAGTCTTCCAAAGATGTCCATGTCCATGTCCTAATCCACAGAACTTGGGGACCCTGTAAATAAATCTGGAAAAGGGACTTTGCAGGTATGATTAACGTAAGGATCTTGAGATGGAGAGAGAATTCTGTGTTAACTAAGTGGGCCCAATTGTCTGATCACAATGATCCTTACCAGAAGGAGGCAGGTTTTTGCCATACATTGATACCCAACAGTTCAGTGGCTCAGTCGTGTCTGACTCTTTGTGACCCCATGAATCACAGCACACCAGGCCTCCCTGTCCATCACCAACTCCTGGAGTCCACCCAAACCCGTGTCCATTGAGTTGGTGATGCCATCCAACCATCTTATCCTCTGTCATCCCCTTCTCCTGCCTTCAATCTTTCCCAGCATCAGGGTCTTTTCAAATGAGTCACCTCTTTGCATCAGGTGGCCAAAGTATTGGAGTTAAGGCTTCAACATCAGTCCTTCCATGAACACCCAGGAGTGATCTCCTTTAGGATGGACTGGCTGGATATTCTTGCAGTCCAAGGGACTCTCAAGAGTCTTCTTCAACACCACAGTTCAAAAGCATCAATTCTTCTGCCCTCTTCCCTGGTGGCTCACACAGTAAGGCGTCTGCCTACAATGCGGGAGACCTGGGTTTGATCCCTGGGTTGGGAAGATCCCCTGGAGAAGGAAATGGCAACCCACTCCAGTACTCTTGCCTGGAAAATTCTTTGGATAGAGGAGCCTGGTAGGCTTCAGTCCATGGGATCACAAAGAGTCAGACAGACTGAGTGACTTCACTTCACTCACTTCTGCACTCAGCTTTCTTTATAGTCCAACTCTCACATCCATACATGACCACTGGAAAAACCATAGCCTTGACTAGATGGACCTTTGTGGGCAAAGTAATGTTTCTGCTTTTTAATATGCTGTCTAAGTTGGTCATAACTTTCCTTCCAAGGAGTAAGCGTCTTTTAATTTCATGGCTGCAATCACCATCTGCAGTGATTTTGGGGCCCAGAAAAATAAAGTCAGCCACTGTTTCCACTGTTTCCCTATCTATTTGCCATGAAGTGATACCCAACACTGTAAAGCAATTATCCTCCAATTAAAAATAAATAAATTAAAAAAAAAAGTAGGAGGCAGGAAGGTCAGAGTCAGTTGCAGGAAAAGTGACAAGAAGCAAGAAGGTGGAGTGACATGAGGTAGGGGCCTGGAGCCAAGGAGTTCAGGTGGCCTCAGAAGCTGGAAAAGGCAAGAAAACAGGTTTTCCCTGAAACCTGCAGACAGAACACAACTCTGCTGACATCTTGACTTTATGGACTTCTGACCTCCAGAAGTGTGAGAATAAATTTATGCTGTTTTAAACCAGCAGGTTTATTGTGAAACTAATAAAGCTCTAGTTTTGCATTGGCCCCTTCCAAGACCCTCTACCTAATTTGGGACTTGCAGTGTTGTATTCTCTCCTTTTTTTTTTTTTTTTTCTGTCTCAAAGGAAGTCCCTAGAATTGTATAAGCTTCATGCCCGCAAAACCTGAATCTCTTCCTGCACAGGGGCTAAGCGTGTATATTTTTTAATGTGTGTGTTTATTTATTTGGCTGCTGTGTCAGGTCTTAGTTGCGGCACATGGAGTCTTCACGGTCACCCAGGACCTTTCACTGTGGTGTATGGGATCTCTAGTTGTGGACCATGGGCTCCAGAGCACGTGGAACCACAAGTTGCAGTGCATGGGCTTAGTTGCTCTTCCACACATGGCATCTTAGTTTCCCAACCAGGGATCGAACCTGTGTCCTCTGTATTTCAAGACGAATTCTTAACCACTGTACCAGGAGAAGTCTCCTCAGCAGCCAGACTGCCTGGATTCAAAGCTAATTCTGCCACTTATTGACTGTGTCATCTGCTTCTTTTTTTTTAATCTGGAAAATGGAGTTGATAATAATGCTATCTACTTCATAGGGCTGTTGAGAGGATCAAATAAATTAATTTCTGTAAGCATCCAATAAGCGTTAGCAATTATTAATTATGAAGAACCTTAGGAAGTTTTCAAAGCTCTTAAAGCAGGAATAACAGAGAGGAGGCTAGAGTAAAAGCTTCATGAGGGCAGGAACCATCCTGTCTTGTTCACCCTTCCACCTTCAGAACCTTGAAAAGGCTAATGCAGATTATATTCTTCACGGTGTCAGATTGCTTCATTTATTACATGTTATTTTATGGCCTTATACTTTTATATTTTTCTCTCATTTCTCCGAGTAGATTGTTATAAGGACTTATGTTTATGTAATATGATTATTCTTTCTTCCAGGAAATATTTTGGTCGATGGTGGGTACCCAATAAAATGTTTCTTGAATTGAGCCATGACTAACCTTTCCATGTGCAAAGAATTGAGACCCAGTCTTTTATGAATAACTTTTGTTTTTTGGTAAAATCTACCTAGGCTAAGTCTAAGGTACATTTTGGCATAGTGAGAAATCCATGAGCCATGTAAGTAGACACACTGAACGCAGGGAGAGAGCACTATTATGTTCACATCACAGTGTTATCGATTATCTCCTGTGCATGAGCACCCGCTGTCTAGGAGACTGCAGGTGAGCTCAGAGGGGTAGTGTGGTAGTAAGGTATTGATTTGGGAATCAGGAGACTTGACTCTTGTCTCAGTTTCTCTCTCCCCAGCTCATTTTGACCTTGGGTGAATCATTTAACCTCTGTGAGCCTCACTTGGCTCATCTGTAAAAAGGCAAAAATAATATCTGCATGAGCTATTTTACAAGATTGTTATTAAATTACATATTTTATGAAAAGTACTTTGTAATTCTGATCGACCTAAAAATGACTATGTAAAATAAGGAATGTTTGAAAAAGGAATGAAAAGAACCAAGAGAACAGATATAAAATGGGAGAGACAGAGAGAGAGGGAGAAAGCTTCTCAAAAGGAAAATTCTAGATATAGAAAATAAGCAAAGTAAATCATGTGTGTATAAAAAATAAATGTGGCAATGAAAAAAACAACTTATAAAACAAATATTTTTAAAAACTGCTATAGCACCTGGGATAAACATCCTCATAATGTTTACTAAATAAATTAATAATGCTATATAAAATTCTATCAATAACTTACAAATGCCACAGTCTAAGGAGATAAGACGGAAAATAAAAATATATTGAAGAATATAAGATAGTGTGTAATAAATGAAAAATTCACTGTGGTGCTTAAGGATACAAGTATATTTCTTCAAAATACATTCTAAATCTGATAATTTCTTGCCACATTCCACCTCTTTTACCTGTATTGTTGCAATGAATTTCTAACATATCTCTTTTTTTTCCCTGCTCTTGCCCCTCTATAGTTTATTTTTCACATAATGGACAGCATGATCTTTCAAAAATGTGTATCATATCACATTCCTCCCTTACTGCAAGTACTCTACTCGCTTCCCCTTTATTTGTAACAAAACCCAAGTTTCTCCCAATGGCCTGCCAAGCCCTGTGTGGTCTGGCCCCTGCCTACCGCTCTCTGACCTTGTCTTTTACCACACTCCCTTGTTCACTGGGTTCCAGCATCATCGGTTTTGCGGTTCTCCAAACACATGAAACTTCTCCCTACCATAGGGCCGGTACACTTCCTCTTCTTTCTGCCTGTTCTAGTCTTTCCCTAGATATTTGCATGGCTGTCTCTCATCATTCAGGTCCCAGCTCATGCAGCCTCTACAGATAGGGATTCTCTGGCCATCTGCCTAAGATTACTTCCCCAGGCCCCTATTTCATCACCCTCTGAAAATGATAGGACACATTTGTTAATTTACTTGTTTGTTGTAATTGAATGTTTTCCTTTGAAAGAGAAAAGCATCAGGAAGGTAAGGACTTTTCTTTTCTCTTTTATCTAGCTGTTGTTTTCCTAGTCTTTATAACCAGATTCTTTCTTTTCCTTCTCCTTTATGATTTTTATTTATCATATTCATCATTTCCATTTTTATTTACCTCCCTATTATGCCCACGTCTCCCATTTAGGAAGGTTAAATCAGTTTTGGAATTCATAGGGCCCTGTTGGTCTAGTCATTTTAAAAGAACAGTGAGTTTTTATACAGAGGATTCACATTCCAAAGTTCCCTGGCTCATTCCAAAAAACCATTGAAATAACGAATACTTTTGCCAGAATCACACATGCTGTAATAATTGGCTCATTCTCTTCTTAATTCTATGAAACACAGCCGCAGAGCAGACAATATTGCTTTGCCATGACTGTGTGTGTGTGTGTGTGTGTGTGTGTACACTCACCTAGGAATGTATGTAGGTATTGACACTATTCTTGGAAGGAGGCATAACCTACTTAGAGCACACTTCACCTTCCCTCAGGCCCCACATTGCCACATTTCTTTTATCTTAAGTAACTTGAATGAAAATGTTTATTCTTAACTGAAAGAGGCTGCATCTCCTTGGCACAGCCCTCACTGATTCCTGCCCATTTGCCTGCTTGCCACTGATTGGCATGGCTGCATCTTGGGTTCTGGGTTTAGCTGTTCTCTCTCTGTTGTTGTTCATTTTTCCTCCTCTGCTGCCTAATAAAACACAATGTACAGAAAACCCCTGGCCCTGTTTCCTGGGTACACATATGGAATTTTCTCAGGGACTCTGGGTCTGTCAAGCATTCTCACCGCTTCTCGGTGCCCCCATAGCTTCTTCTATATGCCACACCTTACGCATTGCTCTTCCTTGATTTCGTGGGCTGCGAATCCTTAGCACTTACCTACCACTGCCTAGCCCAGAATGGACTATCAGTTACATTTGTCAAATGAATGCTTTGTGACTATTTCTCATTTTGGTTTTGAGATTTTGATCTTTTGGTTTGCATATCCACATTTCTACAGGTATAATCAAGAGTAAAGGGGTCATATGTCACCCTGACATTCAGAGAGAAGACCCTCCTCACAAGACAGATGTCTTTGACTATTCTGTGCAGCTTGCCCATGTAAACCTCTTGCATTGTTTGGAAATTCTATCCTGTGCCAAGGATCTAACCACCCACAAGCAGGCACATTGCTGTCCAAACAGATGGACAAGGGAGATAGGCAAGCCAAAGCCCATGGATGAGCATGAAATGAATTGGTGCAGAGAAGCCAAGAGTATTGGATATGAATGCTAGTCCTTGCTGCACAATTTCCAACATAAGGATGGATCCATGTGGATGAGGTTTTTGACTCTGAGCTGCAAACAAAGGAAAAGGTAAAGTGTGAATGAGCGTGCAATGAGCAGGATGTTTTAACAAGTGTGTGAAAGGCCCCAAGAACATGAGTAGCTCTGAAATATACAAGTAAGCTTAGTGAGGGGACTTGGTGTCTTCAACTGAGTCAGTTCTGAGAATCCACTTCTGGGCCCATCATCCATCAACAGTGACTCATTCTTCATTCAACAGATATTTACCGAGCATCTAACATGTTCAAGACGCCAGTAGACACCAGGTAAGTAAACATCCAGGAAAAAGCCTCCTGTGGTCTCTGCTCTATGAGAACTTACTTTCCACTATTAGTCTCATAATAAATGATTTTATTACAGTTATAACTGCTATAAAGGAGAAATATAGGGAGCTAAAATAACATATAATAGAGGCTCAGAGTCTGTAGGATCTGGAAAGACATCTCTGAGGAAGTGATATTTAGGTTGAGATCTTAAGAATGTGTGGGTGTTGAAGTGGGAATGGGGTGTGGTGGGGCAGAGAACAGGGAAACATTCTCGACATAATAATATTCGTCTTATGTCTCTTTAAAGTGGCAATGAACTGTTTAAACTTGAGAAAGCGAATTCACTCCCTCTGGAGACAGAATTTGGATTGCTCTCAGTAAGATCATCTTCATTTTGAACCCAAACCTACCTCTCTGAAACTTCTGACCTTTGGTCTTATATTTAGTTCTTGGGACCTTGTAGAACAAGCCAGCTCCCTCTTGTAATAGCAATGGTGTTTTTCAAGTTTTCTCCCCTGCAGGCAAATTACTCTCTAAGCTTCATATATATATATATATATATATATATGTATATATATAAATCTATAATTGGAGATAATTAATAGTATTTATCTTGTAAAGTTGATGTGAAGATTATATGAAAGGATCTATATAAAGTACTTGGTTCAATGCCTGGAATGTGCTAAGTTAGCCAAGTGCTCAATAAATGTTCACTTTAATCATGATTGTTATTATTTAAAAGTCATCTGTGTACTTGGCCTTATTATTGAGTTGTATATTCCTTAAAGGTAGAGACCATGGAAAAAACAAGGATGTGGAATCAGACCATTCTCAGATCAAGTTCTGGCTCTAATATGTATTGCTGCTGCTGCTGCTGCTGTCACTTCAGTCGTGTCCAACTCTGTGTGACCCCATCGATGGCAGCCCACCAGGCTCCCCTGTCCCTGGGATTCTCCAGGCAAGAATACTGGAGTGAGTTGCCATTTCCTTCTCCAATGCATGAAAGTGAAAAGTGAAAGGAAAGTCGCTCAGTCGTGTCCGACTCTTCGTGACCCCATGGACTGCAGCCTACCAGGCTCCTCCATCCATGGGATTTTCCAGGCAAGAGTACTGGAGTGGGGTGCCATCACCTTACTACAGGTATATGACCAATTCTTATAAAAATGGTAAAAATCATATTATCTGTCATCACTTCTCTGAATTATCACAAGTAATAAAAGTGATAGTCTAAGGAAAGATTTCAGCACAATACTTGCATTTAGTTAATTGGTTCTCAATTAATATGTGTTTCCTTTCTCCTAATGATCCCACAGTGACTTGCTGAATATGTAATTGTTTACTTGTGCATTTATACTTCAACTTCCACCTACTTCCAAAAAGTATTGGTTATCAGGTGATAGCTAATAAATACTTGTGAATGAATGGGATGGGTGAGTGAGTGATATTTGCCTTCTTAACAAGGTTTCTCATATAGGAGAAAGTAGAAGCTTCGTGTCTTACAGATGAAGACTGGGGGACTGCAGAAAGCCCATACAGGTAGTGACACTGGTCTTCTGGGGCCAGGAATCCCGCTAATGCCTCAAGCTACCTGTAATGGAAAGTCCGATCTGCCACCTGTCTCACAGATCTGTCCTGAGGATTAATGAGATCACATCTGAAGAACCTTGTGAAGCCTTTGGAGGGAAATTGCGGGTAAAAGTCTCATTCCACTGAATTCAGTTGCTGAGAAGAGTTCTGAATAACAAAGCTGTGATTAGGTTGTCATAGATGGCTTTTTTTGTTGATATTCAGTTATAGTCACTTTTAGACACTGAGTTCACCTGTGGAAGGTTCTTTCTCAGGTCCCCCGCACTTAGCAGTTACCCTAGAATTGTCGCAAAGACTGTGGAGGATTGTCCATAATCACCTGGGTGTTTGTTAAAAATACAATTTCCTGGGCTTCAACTTCAGAACCCCAAATCTGCACATCTCCAGGAAGCACCATTTATATGCAACACAATGTTAATGGTGCCCCCTGGTGTTGTTCAATGAGGCAGCAGGGCTTACCTCTGACTCACTGAATGAGGATTTTTTAACATTTTTAACAAGCGCTTCAGGCTCATTATCATTGAGAACCACTGTCAACATTCAAAAAAGTGTGGCTGTTACTTCCTTTATTGGTTGGGGAGATGGGAGTATGCTAGGGGAGAGGGGAACAGAGCTGAGTGATAATGAGCTCTTCACACTTTCACCCCATCACTAAGTAATAATAAACCAATTAGGAAAATCATAGCTCACATGCATTGAGTCAGTTTACTAATGTGAGGCAAGGGCCAAGACACTGTAGACATTTTCTCAGTTCAGGCTTACGATAACTTCATGAGATCAGTATTATTATCTCCATTTAATAAATGAGTAAAATGAAGTTTAAAGAATGTAGTTCTGGTATATAATAAATATTCAAGAAATGTAACTATTATTATAAGTCTATCTGCAAATATATTTTCAAAGATATAGATCTCACTGTTTTAACATCCAGATAAAAAATGTCCATTAACAATGATTGGGAAATGGGCACTGGGATGAGGTTGGTTGGGATTTTTTAGTGTAGTTTGAAGGTGACAGGCACCTATGGAGAGGAAAATAAAAACTTAACTTTATCTGGCCAACCTTTTCTTTTTACCCAAGACTAGAGGAGGAAACTTCTACATTACATCCCAAACTTGGCAGGTGTATAGTGTTTGTCTGGTTAGTGGTGGAGTCATATCTGACTCTTTTGCAACCCCATAGACTGTAGCCATCCAGGCTATTCTTCCATAGGATTTCCTAGTATTTGTCTACACATGACAGATAATAAGTTGTGAGTTCTGTTAGAAAATACATTTTAGTAAGCTCTCAAGTGGGCTTTTGGAATATAATCTATTTCATAAATTGTGAACTATGAAAAGGCTTCTTCTATAAGGGTCCTTTTCAGTATGCAAACCAGAGGCTATAAACACTGCTTAATATTCTAGGGGTGGGGGTGAGGGGGAAAGCATTTAAAGAATTAGAGTTTCATTTACAATTCAGTTATGGCAGAGATCACCAAAAATCTACCAAATACATTCTCCTCTTCTTCAGGAATCAAAACTTGACTGTATTTTCTGGTTTCTTTTGTGATAAGATGTGGTTATGTGATGTAGAATTTGAGAGGAGGTGATAAATAAGTACCACTTTCAAGTCTAGCCCACCAGTCTTCCACTCATGCCCTTCCTGATCTTTCTTCCTTCTGGCTAACTGGAGTGATGATGCCCAAAGGCAACCTTGTAAGCTGTATGTCAAAGATGCAGAGCTGTTAGCCTGGATCCCTGAAAGCCTGTGTGGAACAAGCCACGTCTGATCTGGATTCCTTCCCTGGGCTATTGTACGTGCTCACTCAGTCATGTCCACCTCTTTGCAATCCCATGGACTGTAGCCTGCAAGGCTCCTCTGTCCATGGGAATTTTCCAGGGAAAATACTGAAGTGGGATGTCATTTTCTACTCAAAGGCTATTGTATGAGAGAAGATAAACTTTCTTCAAAATCCTCTGAATTTGGGGTATCTATTTGTTACTGTCACTTACTGTTATCTAACAAATACATCCATGATAAACATTAATCTGATTTCTATGATTTTATTTGCAGAAAATCTTGATTTTTTTGGGTCATTGTTAAAAGATCTCTAGTTTCAACCAATGGGGACTCTTACTGGGAACAGATAGTTTAAAAAAAATAAGTGAGGACTTCCCTGGTGGTCCAGGTAGCTAAGAATCCACCTGCCAGTGAGGGGATAGGGCTTTGATCTCTGGTCTGGGAAAATCCCACATGTCTCAGAGAAACTGAGCCCGTGAGCCACAGTCTGTGAGCTCTAGAGCCCATGCTCCACAACAAGAGAAGCCACTGCAATGAGAAGCCCACACACCCCAACTGGAGAGTAGCCCCTGACTTGCTGCTACTAGAGAAAGCTAAGCGCAACGACAAAGACCGAGCACAGTCAAAAATAAATAAACATGCTAATTAAAATAAGGGGAATTTTATGAGCAAATAAGGGTTGGGCTTCCTTTCAGCAATTTCACTACACGCAATGTTCGACTTGAGATCAGTGCCTTTGCCTTAGGCTGTTTAATGTGCAAAAAAATAGCCAAATTATTTGTAAATACATTTTCAATTTGTGATTGTCATTTGTGATTACACCTTACTCAACTTTCTCTCAACAATTAACTGAGTAAGTACTAAATGCCAGGCAAGGGCCTGAAGAAACACTAGAAAATACGGAGTTTATTCAAGATTATGTATTTAAGTCAACACTTAGTGGGGACATATAGATAGACCTAGAGATTCAAATACAAATAAGATATTCTCTTAAGAAGTGAGGAACATGTTCTCTGATAAATGACCATTATGACTTCATAAATGGCTCACTTTTTAAAGACACTTGGCTTTTAAAATTTTATTTATTTATTTATTTTTGGTGGCTGTGCTGGGTCTTTGCAGCTGTGGGCTTTTCTCTAGTTGCAGAGAGTGGGGACTACTCTAGTTATGGTGTGCAAGCTTCTTGTTGCAGTGGCTTCTTTTGCTGCGGAACACGGGCTTTAGGCATATTGGGTCAGCAGTTGCGGCTCTCATACTCTAGGGTACAGGCTTAGTAGTTGTGGCGCACAGGCTTAGTTGTCCTGCAGCATGTGGGATCTTCTGGGACCAGGGATTGAACCTGTGTCTCCTGCATTGGCAGGTGTATTCTTTACCATTGTGCTACCAGGGGAGCCCAATGGTTCACTTTTTAAAAGGGAAATTTCCTTGTGTCTTAGCCAGCATTGACTATTTGCCAATACACTAGGTTTATAGAAGCTATTAGGACACTGACAAGGCTGTTAATCCAGAAAAGCAAGAATTTTAGTTTTATTCATTGCTTAATAATGTTTGTTGACTGTTGAGTGATGGAAAGGAGTACAATGGGCCATCTAGCCTGGTAACCCATCTGATACTTGTATTTCTTTTAGTACATCCCTGCCCACTGATATTTTGGTCTTTTTTAATATCTCTGGAGAAGGAAACATTTCCATCTCCTGAAGCATACCCAATTTTGAACAGACCTTATGTTAAAAAGTTCTTTGTAAAGAAATGAGAGAATGGTAATGGATGGTTTTGAAAGAAAAGATTATGGATTCTAATAATTTTCAGTCCTTGCATCATTGTTTTCAATAAATGTTTCCTGAGTACTGTTCTAGGCATTGTGATTCAGATTGTGACAAAAGAAGCAGGTGAATGATTTGATTCTTTCAGAGGAATTTCGTTCAAATTAGGGAGAGAGGCTATGTGCTCCAGGCATATTTCTGCCTCAGGACATTTGCACTTGCTGTTTCCTCTGCCTGAGATCTCCTTCCCCAGATACAGTATGGTTCAGTCCCTTGCCTCTTCGGGTGTTTCTTTTTTTAGAATTAGTTAATTCATTTATTTTTGGCTGTGCTGGGCTTTCATTGCTGCATTTGGGCCTTCTCTAGTTGCAGTGAGCCAAGGTTACTTTTCCTTGTGGTGCTTGGGCTTCTCTCTGTGCTGGCTTCTCTTGTTGTGGAGCACAGACTCTAGGTACAGGGGCTTCCGTAGCTGCAGTATGCAGGCTCAGGCTCAGTAGTTGTGACTTGCAGAACCTAGAATGTGGGCTCAGCAGTTGAGATGCATAGGCCTAGTTGCTTCGAGTCATGTGGAATCTTCCTGGACCTGGGATCAAACTCATGTCCCTTGGATTTGCAGGCAGATTCTTAACTTCTGGCCCACCAGGGAATTTTCTTAATTCTTAAAGATCTTTCTTAAATGTCACCTTCTCAGTTGGGCTTTTGCTAACTACTTTGTTTAAAAATGAATAACTACCCATTCTTTCAACAATCCAACACTCTCTATTTTCCTTTTCTTTCTTATTTTTCTCCACAGCACTTATTTGACATGCCATAATCTTTTTTTAAGGATTCTTTTGATGCGGACCATTTTAAAAGTCTTTGAGTTTGTTACAACGTGCTTCTGTTTCATGTTTTGGTTTTTTGGCCACAAGGCATGTGAGATCTTAGCTCCCTGACCAGGGATTGGACCCTCACTCCCTGCATTGGAAGGTGAAGTTTTAATCACTGGACAGCCAGGGAAGTTCTGACATGCTGTAAATGTTAAAAATTTTTTTCTTAATTGTCTCCCTCCATTAGAATGTAAGCTTCATAATGATGAGTTGCCTGTTTTGGTAACTCTTGGCAAATGGTAGTCACTCAGTAAGTGTTTATTGAATATTGTAGAATGAATATGTCGATGGACATACAAACACAACAGTCTAAAAATGTATATAATTACTATCAAATAAATAGTACAAAGTACTATCAAATAAATAGTAGTGGGTAAGTGTAACTTCTCTTTCATCAAGTAAAAATGCTAATTCCTGAGATGATTCTTAGGCTTTTAAAAAAGAAAGTCTTAATTTTATTATATAGCAACTTTTTATAACCATTATAACAACATAATTGGTTCTTATTAAAAATATTTTGTATTATGAATGGGTTCATATACATAATTTAGAAAACATAGTAAGTTATAAAGGAGAAAGTCCATAAAATCCATAGCTTCAATATTGAGAGACAACTACTCTTTTTAACATTTTGATATACAGGTTTCCTCCTACTATCTGAAAATGGAGCATTCCTATGAAAACTTTCATATGCCAAGTGGCATAAAGTGAACAAGCAATTATCTTAGAATACATCTTGCTAATCAATGGACAAGATAAATCGAGGTAAAACATAGATGCTTACAGGCACAGCTCAAAGCTATAGCAGCTTGATGCTGAGATGCTGTGTGGTTCCCAGGAAAGGAGCTTGGTAGTGCCTTTCTTTCTGTCCAGTGTGTACTGACCCTATAACAGCTCCTGCAAAACAAATTCTGAACACTGTTTTTGCTTTTTGCCTTTTTCCATGAAAGTGAAAATCCTTCTTGAATTTCTTTTGGTTAGCAAAAACAGGCACTAGTATAAGTCTTTTGTAAAAGCAAAGTGCAGTAAAGGAAATTCTGGAAAATTGGGAAATACCTATAGTTCCTTCTAGTCTTTCTTCCATTTACTTTTTACAAAAAATAATGATATTATCTGTGTTCTGTATCTTGCATTTTAGGAATATAACACTTCCAATAGCTGCATCATATTCTATTACATTAAAGTCTCAAAATTTATTATACCCTTTTCTTGTTCTTTGGGCATTTTTGTAGTTTCTAACAGTTTATAGTATATATAATACAGTAATGAAGATACTTATAAATAAATATTTTCTGAGATTGAATATCTCCTTACTGCAAATTTCTAAAATGGGAATTACTGACTAAAAGGTCTGCAATTTTTCTTGGCTTTTATTTTTTGCTATGAAAATTTCAATAGAACAGAAAAGTAGAAAGAAGAACATAACAAACTCCTATTTTTAATTATTTTATTATGTTTAATCAAGTTTTGTAGTTCTTAACATTTTGCCATATTTGCTTCACATATTTTTAAGACAGTTTTTAAAAATCTCTAACAGATAACTTTTTTAAAAGGTTATTTAAAAATCATAGCCATTTGCAGCAACGTGGATGGACTTGGAGGGCATTATGCCAAGTGATGTAAGTCAGATAAAGAAAGACAAATACTGTATAATATGACATATGTGGAGTCTAAAAAAATACAACAAACTAGTACACATAACAAAAAAGAAGTGAACTCACAGCTATAGGGGATGAATCTATATAGGATGAACCCCTAGAGGGGTTACCAGTGGGGACAGGTAAGTGGGAGGAGTAAGCAAGGGGTAGAGGACTAAGAGGGACAAACTAGTATGTATAAAATAAGCTACAAGGAAATATTGTACAACATGGGGAATATAGCCAATATTTTATAATCACTGTAAGTGGAATATAACCTTTAAAATTGTGAATCACTGTATTGTACACCTGTAACATATAATATTGTGGTATCAGCTATCCTTCAATAAAAATCATAACCAAATTATAATATTCACACACAAAAAGACATAATAATTCCTTAATATCATGTTTAACCTTTCCTAATTGTCTCAAAACATCTTTTTCCAATTGATGTGGTTGAAAGAGGATTCAAATAAGGTCTGCACATAAATTTGGTTGTTATGTCTCGTTTTAACTTTTCATGCTTTTCTTTTGTCCCCTCATGCCATTTTTTAAAACTGAAGCATAGTTGATTTACAGTGTTAATTTCTGCTGTACAGCATCCCTCATGCCATTTATTTGTTGAAGAAATAGAGAACTGGTCACATAGACTGCATTCTTATGTTATTTAATGCATCGTTTTATCCATTATGTCCTCTGTAACTCTGGAGCAGTGGTTCTCTGACTTTAGTGTGCATTGGAATCACCTGGAGGGCTTGTGAAAACACACATTGCTGGTCACACCCCTAGAATTTTTGGATCAGTATATCAGTGGGCATGAGAATTAGCATTTCTAACATGGTTTCAGATGCTGCTGATGCTGATGATCCATACTTTGAGAACCACTGCTTTAGAGGGTAGAATAGTTCCCTTTAAAAGAATGGTTAGGACTTCCTTGGTGGTATAGTGGATAGGAATCTGCCTGCCAATGCAGTGAACGCGGGTTTGTTCCCTGGTTCAGAAAGATCCCACATGCTGCGAAGCAACTAAGCCCATGAGCCACAACTTCTGAGCCCATGCTCTAGAGCCCAAGAGCTGCAACTACTGAAGCCGGTAGGCCTAGAACTCGTACTCCACAACAAGAGAAGCAACCGCGATGGGAAGCCCACGTGCTGTAATGAAGAGCAGCCCTGCACTCCGCAAGGAAGACCCCGCCCAACCAAAAAAAAAAAAAAATTGATTCACAACTTAAAAAAAGTGTGCATATTCAGTAGTGCACAGCAGGATGATCATAGTTAATAATATTATATTGTGTCTTTGAAAGTCGCTAAGGGAATAGATCCTAAAGGTTCTCAGGACAAGAACAATTCGTATAGACTATAGTCCATAGAGTCACAAAGAGTCACAATTGAGCAACTGACATGCATGCACATCCCAAAGTAGGTATTAATATTGAAACAAATCTTGAGTCATTTGATGAATAGAAAAAAAGAGATTTATTATTATTATTTAAAATCAAAATTATTGGGTACTGGAGAGGTTTTATTTTAAAATACATCAGTAGCCATTTCTTAGAATATATGACTCATGAATTGTTCATCTCCTTTATCCATTTTCCTATTAGGTTTTTAGTGTTTTTTAAAAGTACATCTATGAGCTTATTACATATTAAAGATAATTGTTCTTTCCCATGTTTGTAACAATTATTTTTTCTAATTTATTGATTTGTTTTTCTCCAGGTTATTATTTAAGTTTGTTTTTAAAGTTTGTCATCAAATCTTTTGACCTGTTTCTTTGGCAATTTTTTCATTACTTTGGAAATACTTCCTAATCTGAGATAACTTTACTTAAATTTTCTTCTAGTTTTTATTTATCTCTTTGTTTGTTTATTGTTATAGCTAATTATGGTATTCAAATGGAATTTATTAGTGTGTTCCAGGAGGATTCTTGTTTTGGGTGATCCACTTGGAAAGGATAATATAATTTTGGGAGCGCTTCATTGATGCCTGAATTACTATTGACGAGATAGTACAGTATACTGTACTGTATGTAAGAACTATGCAAGCATTTGAGTCCTGTCAACAGCTTAAAATTGAGCAAACTGATCTTCAAATGAGAATCAAAAAAGAGGGGCAGATGTCCAGAACAAATCATTCTGGTTTGTGTCCCATATTCTGTAATACAAGAAGTTTTTAAATTGATCTTTGTTCTCTTATTTTTTACATGCTTTTGATTCCATCTTTTTATCTTTAACTCTTGGTTTTACTAAATCATAGTATTCATAGGTGTGAAAAGTTTGTTCTGAAACTTACCTGAACTGCTGGGAATTTAAAACAAAGCTGCAACATGAAACCAATTGAAATAAACAACTGCCAGTATTGGGGTTCAGCTTGACTTGGAGAGTATGCATGGTTGTCAGACATCTAAAGTTTTCATTTCTAATTGACAAAATAAAAATTCAACTTCCATTAATAAAATTGTTTTAGCCATTATTTGGGCCTAAGAAAAATGTTGCGAGATTTCCTGTTTCCCAAGATCTTTGCACTCAAGGAGAGAGCATCCATACTTTTGTGGGTTCTTGGCGCTGGGAAAACCACTTGTAACCTAACTCCTCCTCTGTTATCAATACTGCTGCTGCTGCTGCTAAGTTGCTTCAGTCGTGTCCGACTCTGTGAGACCCCATAGAGGGCCGCCCACCAGGCTCCCCCATCCCTGGGATTCTCCAGGCAAGAACACTGGAGTGGGTTGCCGTTTCCTCCTCCAATGCATGAAAGTGAAAACTGAAAATGAAGTTGCTCAATTGTGTCCAACTCTTAGCGACCCCATGGACTGCAGCCTACCAGGCTCCTCCGTCCGTAGGATTTTCCAGGCAAGAGTACTACTAGTTTCCAAATAAATATTGAGTCAACCAAAGAAGAAAAGTAATGATATAATTTATTAAGCAACTATTCCAGTGCAACTCCTGAGTATATTTTATTCAGTTGCTACTAATTTCCACAATATAGTTATTCATATTTTAATTGATGGGAAAATCAGTATTCAGAGACACTGAATAACTCATCCAAAGTCATATGGCCACTTAAATGAATAAACTGGAATTGAAACTAAGCTCTGTCTAAGCCCACAGTATGTGCTTTCTCTTCCATTCCATTCCATGTTTGAACTTTTCTCTATAGCCAAACATTAAAACTGAAATATCAACACAGAGGCAGTGAAGGTAGAATAGGCCAGTTAGGAACTAGGATGAACCGGAGAGCTCATTCCTTGTTCAAAGGGAAGTTACCAATCAATTTCAGTCAGTTGTTGCCCTGGAAAAGGTAGGTTTAGTGTTTTTAAATATTTTGACTATTCAAAAGAAATCAGAAGTCTACATTTTGATTTGAAATCTGTCAATCTTTAAATATTGACAATTAATTAAAATTTGTTTTAATTGAGTATACCGTATAAAGCATATCTGTTGATTATATTTAATCCCTGCCTTATACTTTGTTTTAGCTAACTCAACTTTAAGATGTGACAGAGAATTAATTAGAACAGCGCTCTTCAGTGTAAATAAAACACCATTGACATAAATAAACTTAAATTTTCTAGCAGCCATATTTAAGAGGTAAAAAAAGGGTGAAATTACTTTAATAGCACTATTTATCATAAAATATCCAAAATATTTTAAGATATGATGAGTATAAAAGCTATTTGTGAGGTATTTTGGGCTTCCCAGGAGGCACAAGTGGTAAAGAACCTGCCTGCCAGTGCAGGCGGAGAAGGCAATGGCACCCCACCCCAACACTCTTGCCAGTGCAGGAGATGCGGGTTCAGCTCCTGGGCTGGGAAGATCCCTTGGAGGACATGACCACCCATTCTAGTATTCTTTTCTGGAGAATCCATGGACAGAAGAGCCTGGTGGGCTACAGTCCACAGGATCACAGAGTCAGACACCACTGAAGTGATTTAGCATGCACGCACACACAGTGAGGTATTTTACTTGTAGCACATTTCAATTTGGACTAACCATATTTCTAAGGACCTGTAGCCATATGTGGCTACCAGCCACCATTATTAAGCAATGTATAAATAAAATGTACAAATTTCTTCTGGATAAGGCTTGTTAGACTTCCCTGGTGGCTCAGATGGTAAAGTGTCTGTCTACAATGCAGGAGACCCGGGTTCAATCTCTGGGTTGGGAAGATCCCCTGGAGAAGGAAATGGCAATCCACTCCAGTATTCTTGCCTGGAAAATCCCATGGACGGAGGAGCCTGGTAGGCTACAGTCCATGGTGTCACAAAGAGTTGGAGATGACTGAGCAACTTCACTTTCACTTTCACTTTCTAAGACTTGTCAATTCAGGAATATATTCTCCACCAGGGAACCATGCCTGACCCTAGCTGTTCTTGTCAAAAGCCATTGTTTTTCTTCATCAAATGAAAGGGAATTTCTCATTTTTTCCAGCTTTGACAGACTCGATTTGTTAAGATGTATTGATGAGTAAATTTACTTTAGAATCTTAGGGATTTTGCATTGAGTAATTTATTAACAGACATGAGTTTGTTCAATAAATGTCAAATAAACAGGAAAATAAAGGATATCAACTTACCAAACTGATAATTTAACATTCTGAAGCATAGTACTAAAATGCTTATAAATTCAACCCAATGAGTAGTTTGTTATGATTGTCAATTTGCTGTTGTGATACGGTAATTTCATTTAAACAGCAGCTGGACATAAATTTTATAGGAATTTGGAATAGAGGGCAGTGTGAAGATTAAAAGTGATATTCTTAGAGAAGTGGGGTTGGATATTTCTGATGGGTATGGTATGTAATAGGTGTCTTAGCTCAGGTGGCCAAAACAAAATACCATAGAATGGGGGGCTTAACAACAGAAATTTATTTTCTCACAGTTCTGGAGGTTGGAAAGTCCAAGGTCAAGATGTTGGCCACTTTGGTTTCTGGGGAAGGCTCCCTTCCTGGTTTACAGGTGGCTTCCTTCTTCCTGTGTCCTTACATGAACAGAAAATAAGCTCTCTGGTATCTCTTCTTAAAAAACCACTAATCCTATGAGATTAGGGATCTATCCTTATGGCCTTATTTAACCTTAATTATTTGTAAAAGTCCTGTCTCCATGTACAGCCACACTGGAAGTTAGAACTTCAATAAATGGCAAGAGCAGAGGTGGGGGTTGGGAGAGTCGTCACAATTCAGTCCATAGTGACAGGTGTCAGAGATAAATTAAGATTTCCTTTTTTTCTCCTATTTGTCTTATTCATTTTCAAATACTGTCAGAATCTAATATGTTAGAACCATAAGGATTTTTTGAACTTAGAATTTAGAAATGATATCATAGGGGATATATGTATATATATAAATAGTTGATTCACTTTGTTGTACAGCTGGAACTAACACAACACTGTAAAGCAATTGTACGCTAATAATAAAATAAAGGAAGAAGTGATGTCATATCCACAGATCCTCAGTTATTTAATTAGTGGTTAAAATAAGCCAAACACTTAGGACTCCTAACTCCCTTTGTAGTGTTCTTTCCATTATTACGTTGTTTGTTCATTCAAGTACTTATACAAGAAAAAGTGAGCAGGTACTATATACTGTATTACCAAGGAAACAAAGACCTAGTTAGCCTTCAAGAAAAATAGCAACATTGTTTTTCATCCCAGTACTAGTCTCAGTAGAGACTGTATTAGACCATGTCTGGTATTAATAAAAATAGCTCATAGCCTTTAAGCACCAAAAGTATATCAGGCTATGCCAATCACTTCATATACATTATCTATTTTAACCCTTACAATAAGTTTGTGAATATTTATTACATACTTGGTTTATAGATGAAGAAGAGTAACTCAACCAAGGTCATGGGGAAACCTTGGAAAGTGGCTGGCTCTGATGGATTTGGCCTATCTGACTGCAAAGCCCAGCTCTTTACAGGTGTAAAATTTTCCAAGTTTCTTTGGAACTTATCAAGATATCATGTGAATACTATTGGCTTTTTTGAAACTGAGCTAGCGTATAGGATTCAGAGCCAACATTTTAAGTACAAAGTAAATCATCTAGAGATGAAGGAAGGAGCCTGTGTGTGCAGTGACCTTGCAAAGGAGTTTTGCCTATTTTGAAGGCCCAGAGAGTGAAGTATTTTTTAAGACCAATCAATTAGGAGATGGTAGAACCAGAAGTTGAACTCATGTCTGTTGACACCACTGCTCTGGATACTCTGAGAGGAATTACTGAAATTGCAGCAAGACTGTGACTTTCTCCTAAGTTGGATGTCTTTAAGCCATGTCTTTTTAAAGCTATGTAAACTTCTCTCCCAGACAAACAAGGGACTGTAGTGGAGCCAAAGGGAACCCAAAGACAATTCGTTTGTGAATCAAAGATGCCCATTGAATTGGATGCTTCATCAGAAGAGACAGGGCAGGGATGACAACTGGCTGGAGCAGGAAGCCTACACCAAGTCAGCCAGCTGGAGTAGAAATATGAGACTGGAGGGATTTCCTGAGACAGCAAGTCCCCTGTAAGAGGCTCTTTGTGACTTTCACTGTGGGTGGGGAGGGAGTAGTTTAGGTATCCCAGCCAGATTGGCCACCTGTCACCCCCTATCACTATTTCATTTGGTTAACACCTAGCTCCTGACGGGGCCTGTGGTCAAGGCCACACTGGCCACATCCTCTGTAAAGGTCTGCTTGACTCTTTATAACATCCATTTTCATGGTGCTTAATCTAGTGAGGGTCTAAATCACCCATCGTTTTTGGCCTCACTGTGTGGCATGCAGGATCTTAGTTTCTGGACCAGGGATTGAACCCATACCCCCCGCAGTCATCTGAATCCCCAGGGAAGTCCCAACCATCTTTTAGGTGGCTGATTAACACTGGTATACAGCACAAAAGAGGGAGAAAGTTTTTTGCTTATCACTGTGACTGTCATGGGTATTTGTGAAAATTCCAAGGCCTGTATATGACGTTTGCAGAGATCTTTTTTGTTCAATGAGTTTACTGAGCACCTACCTTGGGTCAGATACTGCTTCTGGGGCTGAAGTTACATCAGGGAACAAAACATGAAGATCCCTGGTATCAGGGAGTTGTGTAAGGCTGGGGAATCAATACAGTAAGTAAGTAAATGATTTAGTTTGTTTAAAGGTGATATGTGTATAAAGAAGAAAAAGTGAAGCAAGGTAAAGGAGATGATGTGGGTTGAAATTTTAATAGATTAGAAAATTAGATTAAAAATTCTTAGAAATAGCAATCAGAAAATGTAGAATTAGAAAAAATAGAACATAGAACACAGATGGGAAAGTCAGATTGCAATTCAAAATTGAGTGCTCAGTAGAATTAGATGTATTCATGTCAATATGACTCTCATAAAGCATTATTTTCATTGTGTATATTAGAAAATAAAATCTCACAGATTTATCTTCTGTTTGTCACTCTTTTCTTATCACTTCTCCATATCCCCTTTTTCTTTCTTCCCCCTTCCTTTGTTCCTTCTTCCTATCTTCCATTTTCTTGAAATAAAAAAATTAGAAGCCATGATGCTTGCCTTCTAGAAATTTACAATTAGAAGAATAAACGAGGCCTCCATAAAACTATTTCAGTGAAATACGTCGGTGATCATGTGAATAAGCTTTGTTCTTTAAAATGACCGACAAATGATTGAAATAATGGAATTATTTAGGCAACATTTGGTGGGGGGAGGCAGTTGCATTTTGTTCTGAATTGAAGGAACTAATGGTAGAAAGAAGGCAAGCATCCTGAGGAGTTATATGGGCACATACCTGGAGCCAGGATTTAGTAAGATGTGTTCAAGGGTTTCTAGAGAGATTGGCTTGGATGAAGTGGATTTAGTTGGATGAATGATCTTGGAGGAATAATGGAATAACTTAAGTGTAAATTAAGAATGTAGAATGCTGGTCACAGGGAGTTAGAATTTTTTAAATACTTCACAGAAAGTGCTGAGAAAATAGAACTTGAAACTCTGAATCGTAGTTAAGCCACTGAACCATGTTGAGTGAAGAAATGACCTCTTCAACTTACTAAAAATGAGATAGCACTTACTGTCCCCAGACTTCTGATATTTTATTAAATAATTTAGAATATATGTATTGTAGTTTATTTAATGTATATGGAGACAGAGGGGTTAGGCATGAATTTAGTTTTTTGGGGGACATCCAGTTCCACTTCTTTTCCCTTTTATTTACAGTCTGACTGTTGTCTACTGACTTTCTCTCTTTGGTAGTACTCTTCTTAGTTGGACGTTTCTTTTCTAATCAGCTGCTTATACTGTCTTTGACATCAAGGAGACAGTTCAAGTTGAGAAACAAAGTTTAGAATGGAGTGCCCTGAACCTCCACCTAAATGTCCCTGTTAGCAATGAAGTAATAGAGTTCTTTCTATTTCAACTCCTACTTATTTTAGTTTTTATGTTTCTGCCCGTGTATTCATTTCTTGCAGCTTCAGAGTTGACTTTTCAATGGACCATCTGAGCAGTTTACCACACACCCCGTCATTGAGCACTTTTCCTGTGCAGCTTCCCAAGAGGGGAATTCTTTCTTCTTCGCTATGATCCAGGCTTATTTTTCTCTAGATACATCTTAAAATATCTTACTTGTGGGTGTTCTCAATTTTTATTTCTTTCTTGTTTTCAGGACTGTTTCTACTGTGGGTGTGTTATCACCATGGTGCCTATAGCAATGATAGAAAGGTAAAAATTCTGAGTGAATCCTTTGAGTTTACTTACTATTTCATTCTGTTGCTGCTGATTTGTAGCTTTTTTTCTTGTTGATGATGGACAATAATACGTGGGGGGGGAATAAAATTCCAAGAGAACCTCACTTAACCAACTATTTCCAAAGTGCATCCAAATAATATATCATATGCACATAATAAAAATTATAATAGAGAAGGATTCATAGTGATATAGAAGAACATTCATTATACAGTGTTAGATAAAAAAGTGAGTAACAAAACAGGAGGTTAAAAAATTATGTATCTGCTTAGAGAAAAAGACAGATACAAATTTCAATAAAGTCTATTTCTAGATGAAGAAATTACCAGTATTTTTTTTCCTTTTTTGTCTGTACTTTCTATAATTAGCAAACATTATCTTTTTAGAAAGGAAAAGAGTCCATATCATTTTCCCATAAAAGATAACCTTGGCTTATTATTACATAAATTTAATTTTCTAAACAAGAGTAAGATAGTTGAAATGATGACCTTAAAAGTAAAGCAAATAAAAATAATCTATCACTTCAACCTCTGTTCTTCCCTAAGAGTTGCTGACAATGTAGAGTGGACTGATTTGCTTTTGTTCATTTGTTCATCACTTGTTTAACAAATATTTATTAAGCACCTGCTGTGTATAAAGCACTGTGCTGGTAGTGGAGTATTGGTTTAGGTAAAGTATTGTCGCTGTCCTTGGCGCTTCATGTCTAGATGCTGGGTATGCAGTTTTCATTCCAATCCCAAAGAAAGGCAATGCCAAAGAATGCTCGAACTACTGCACAATTGCACTCATCTCACATGCTAGTAAAGTAATGCTCAAAATTCTCCAAGCCAGGCTTTAGCAATACGTGAACCGTGAACTTCCTGATGTTCAAGCTGGTTTTAGAAAAGGCAGAGGAACCAGAGATCAAATTGCCAACATCCGCTGGATCATGTAAAAAGCAAGAGTTCCAGAAAAACATCTATTTCTGCTTTATTGACTATGCCAAAGCCTTTGACTGTGTGGATCACAATAAGCTGTGGAAAATTCTGAAAGAGATGGGAAAACCAGACCACCTAACCTGCCTCTTGAGAACTCTGTATGCAGGCCAGGAAGCAACAGTTAGAACTGGACATGGAACAACAGACTGGTTCCAAATAGGAAAAGGAGTCCGTCAAGGCTGTATATTGTCACCCTGCTTACTTAACTTATATGCAGAGGACATCATGAGAAACGCTGGACTGGAAGAAACACAAGCTGGAATCAAGATTGCCGGGAGAAATATCAATAAGCTCAGATATGCAGATGACACCACCCTTATGGCAGAAAGTGAAGAGGAACTAAAGAGCCTCTTGATGAAAGTAAAAGAGGAGAGTGAAAAAGTTGGCATAAAGCTCAACATTCAGAAAATTAAGATCATGGCATCTGGTCCCATCACTTCATGGGAAATAGATGGGGAAACAGTAGAAAATAGTGTCAGACTTTATTTTTTTGAGCTCCAAAATCACTGCAGATGGTGATTGCAGCCATAAAATTAAAAGACACTTGCTCCTTGGAAGAAAAGTTATGAGCAACCTAGATAACATATTTAAAAGCAGAGACATTACTTTGCTGACTAAGCTCTGTCTAGTCAAGGCTATGGTTTTTCCAGTGGTCATGTATGGATGTGAGAGTTGGACTGTGAAGAAAGCTGAGCACTGAAGAATTGATGCTTTTGAACTGTGGTGTTGGAGAAGACTCTTGAGAGTCCCTTGGACTACAAGGAGATCCAACCAGTCCATTCTAAAGGAGATCAACCTGGGGATTTCTTTGGAAGGAATGATGCTGAAGCTGAGACTCCAGTACTTTGGCCACTTCATGTGAAGAGTTGACTCATTGGAGAAGACTTTGATGCTGGGAGGGATTGAGGGCAGGAGGAGAAGGGGACGACCGAGGCTGGATGGCATCACTGACTCGATGGACATGAGTCTGAGTGAACTCCTGGAGTTGGTGATGGACAGGGAGGCCTGGCATGCTGCGATTCATGGGGTTGCAAAGAGTCGGACACGACTGAGCAACTGAACTGAACTGAACTGAACTGATGCTGCTGCTAAGTTGCTTCAGTAGTGTCTGACTCTGTGCGACCCCATAGATGGCAGCCCACCAGGCTCCCCCGTCCCTGGGATTCTGCAGGCAAGAATAGTGGAGTGAGTTGTCATTTCCTTCTCCAATGCATGAAAGTGAAAATTGAAAGTGAAGTTGCCCAGTTGTGTCCGACTCCTAGCGACCCCATGGACTGCAGCCTGCCAGGCTCCTCCATCCATGGGATTTTCCAGGCAAGAGTATTGGAGTGGGGTGCCACTGCCGTCTCCACATCTAACTATAATATGAGACAAAATGAAAAAGAAACGAAAATGACATGGAGGAGACAATCTCCATTTCTGCACCTATTCACGGGCAGATGACATGATATATTACAATCCAGAGTTTCAATTAGAAAATATAATCCATATAGCTAGTGTGGAGAAGGCAATGGCACCCCACTCCAGTACTCTTGCCTGGAATATCCCATGGATGGAGGAGCCTGGTAGGCTGCAGTCCATGGGGTTGCTGAAAGTTGGACTCAACTGAGCAACTTCACTTTCACTTTTCACTTTCATGCATTGGAGAAGGAAATGGCAACCCACTCCAGTGTTCTTACCTGGAGAATCCCAGGGACAGGGAAGCCTGGTGGGCTGCCGTCTATGGGGTCGCACAGAGTTGGACACTACTGAAGTGACTTAGCAGCAGCAGCATAGCTAGTTGTAGCATTAGTTAACACTTATAAAGAACATACTGTGCTGTTGATAAGGGAGTCTCAAAATGTTGTTGACTGTTTTGGGGATCCCTGAGACTTTTTCAGAAGGTACAAGGTCAAAACAAGTTTCATAATAATAATACTCAGATAACTGTTTGTTTTTCTTACTCTGTTGGTATTTGCAACAATGGTTTAAAAGAATTAACCAAAGCTGGGTAAAACTGTTGTCTTAACATAAATCAAAGTAGTGGCAACAAAGTCTGTCACCAATGTATTATTATATTTATAATTGTCTTGGAAAAACGATGCCAGTTTCACTTAACAATGCCTTGATGAAGGGATAAAAATGACTAATTTTATTAAATCTTGACCCAACCTACTCAATATTCTATGCAACAAAATGGGAACTACACATAAAGTACTTCTGATTCACACAAAAGCATGACTGTCGTGAGGAAAAATACACGTGAGTGATTAGCCAGTTTTTTTCATAGAACACTATTTTTACTTGAAAAAACAACTGACAGGCAAACTACATTTATTCGAACATTTGGCCGACGTTTTCTCCAAAATGAATGAAGTGAGCCTGTCACTTCAAGGAAATACAGCTGACAGTATTTGTTGCCAATGATAAAATTTGAACTTTCAAGTGAAAATTAGAATTTGGGGAGATTTGTGTCTGGCACATGAACTTGTCAGCTTCCCAAAACCCAAAGACATTTCCAGTGAGATTGTGGGGCTATTAACAAATGTGATTTTTTTTCCCCATTTTTTGGTGAAATGTGTCAGTGTTTGGAGATCTGCATAACTCTGGGAACCAGTACTTTGCAAATGACCAATGCATGATGTTATAAAATTAGTTGTGAGAAAGCGATCCTCTCAAAGTGCAAGATAGTCCAGTGTGTTTTAAAGCAACAGAGAATGAAAAGCTTATTTGTGTCATTTCAGATTCCACATCTCAATGAGCCTAACTGCTACTTGTCAAACTGGTAGAGTATCAGAGAAAAATTTCCATAGTTATCTGAAAAGACTAATAAAATACTCCTTTCTTTTTCCAAATACACTTCTGTGTAACACTAGATTTCCTTTTTATACTTAAAACAGCAATAGACATACAAGCCAGATATTAAAAAGATTTATGAAAAAGGAAAACAGTGTCATTCTTCTTACTATTTGGGGGAAATAATATTTTTTCCACAAAATTATTATTTATTATTAATATATTATATAACAGTTTACAAACTTTATCATTTATATTTTTAATGAATTAATAAAGAAACATTAAAAATTTTTCAATGTTAACTTTAAATATCATAGATAGCTATGTTTTACAACCCACATAAACAAAGCTCTTTGAAATTCTCAGAAACTTGTAAAAGAATAAAAGTGTCCTGAAACCAAAATGTTTGAGAATTGCTACTCTGGACATTACATGAAGCCTTTCATATGCATAATCTTGCTTAATTTTCACAGCCATTCTTTGCACTATATATACTACTACTATTTCCATTTTACATTTGATAAAAATGAGTCTGAGAAAGTTTAACAACTTGTTCAAGATCAAACAGCAAGTAAAAGAGAAGTATAAACTCAGGAAGTAAGTGCAATAAACAGTTTGTTTTGAATGGGAGCAGAATGGTGAAATTTTCACTGAGAGAGCAAATTTGAGCTGAGGGATGACTCAATAGTAAAAGAAGGGAAGGGAGACTTCCCTGGTGGTCAAGTGGCTAAGACTCCATGTTCCAAATGTAGGGGGCCTGGGTTTGGTGCCAGGGAGCTAGATCCCACATGCCACAACTAAGAGTTTGCATTCTGCGACTAAATAGGCTGAGTGCTGTATAGCCAAAAAAATAAAAGTATCTTTTAAAAACTGGGAGGGAGGGAGTTCTAGGCAGTATGATATAGCATGCAGGTTTGTGAATGAATGACTAGGGAAGGGATTCCTAGCTGGTTTTGTGCCGTGAATCCCTTTGGCAGTCTGGTGAAGCCTACTGAATATTACTGAGCATAATGTTTTTAAATGAATAAACCAAAATACATATGATTACAAAGAAAGTCAATTATATATTACATATTCCACTATCAAAATATTTTTGAAAAACAGAACTTCTGATATAGTGTTAAATATGCTTCTTTCGTTATTAGTGCATTAAATAACAAATTATAGTGGTAAAAGGTATTGATGAACATACATGATATTTTTGGAACAACTATAAATTGATATGAAAATATTTGTGATTTCTACTGACAAAGCTTTGTTGTCTACATTTATTATGGAAGGAAATGCTATTTTCCAGTTAGAGGTCAGTGAAAATGCATAAACTTTTTCTGTCCAAGTTCACATATTCAAGGATCTTTGGACTTCAAAGATGCCTGGTCTAGGGTAAGTTTCATGGCCTTTTATTTATGTTTCCAGTCCTGGGGGTAGGCAAGCACTAGTGAACAATGGACAAATAATAGCAGTAGTCATAATAGTGGTAATAATAGGGTTAAGAGTGATAACAATTACAGCAGTAACTGTTAAGCACTGACTACCTGCCAAGAACTCTTCTAAGTGCCTTACATGTAAAGATCAGAAATCAGGAGGATCTTTTATTTTATTGTACTTATTTGTTTTGTTATATTCCTTTGTTCTTATCAAGCAGCTCTTTATTAGGAATAAAGAAAGCTAAATAATTCAGTCAGGATGAATAATCGAAAGAACTGGAGATAGAAGAGTTTGGCTCCATTTTCAGCTCTAAAATTCTATAATTTTTTTTTTAAGCCTTAAGTGTTGAAATGTTGAATTACAGCTTTGTAGCTCATGTGAATATGTATTTTTTAATAGTATTCATAAGAATATAGGATACAGTATAGCATAGCTCAATTATTCTACAACCTATGTGAAATATGTATAAAATTATAAATAGGGGGAAGTTATTAACCTGGTTAAACTGAATTTTACAGTATTTTTGTACTTTGAAGACTCCAACTTTTTATTACATACTGTTTAATTCTATCTCAAACTAATCATTCATTTCTCAGAATTAAGAGGTACTTTCCCTGTACCACCAGTTTAGCAATTGAAATATTCTGTAACCTATTCATCTAACTTTTTTTTTTCACAACTGCATTATAATACCTTTGAGGGCAAAGAATATATCTAACTTATAGTTTGTGTTCCTCATAGCACCTGTGAGTGTGAGCACTTTGGTGGATGAGTTACTATGAAATGGTATAAAATTCCATGTTGAATCAAGCCTCCATTTTCAATGTTATTCTAAGTATTCCAGACAATTCTATTCCTTTCATGTTATCATGCCATGAAATCTGCTGCTTTTGTATTTATTTACATGGCAGCCTTTTCATATTGTTCATGGTAGTCCCAAGTGTGACTAAGATGGCGGAGTAGAAGGACGTGCCCGCATCTTCTCCTGCAAGAACTCCAAAATTACAAGTCGCTGCAGAACAACCATCAGCAGGAGAATGTTGAATCCCACACAAAAAAGATACCACACTTCCAAGGGAAAAGGAGAAGCCTCAGCAAGACCTACCCCAGCAAGGTTCAGTTCAGTTCAGTCACTCAGTCGTGTCCGACTCTTTGTGACCCCATGATTCGCAGCACGCCAGGCCTCCCTGTCCATCACCAACTCCCAGAGTTTACTCAGACTCATGTCTGTCGAGTCGGTGATGCCATCTAGACATCTCATCCTTTGTCGTCTTCTTCTCCTCCTGCCCCCTGTCCTTCCCAGCATCAGGGTCCTTCCAGTGAGTGAACACTTCGCATGAGGTGGCCAAAGTATTGGAGTTTCAGCTTTAGCATCAGTCTTTCCAATAAACACCCAGGACTGATCTCCTTTAGAATGGACTGGTTGGATCTCCTTGAGTCCAAGGGACTCTCAAGAGTCTTCTCCAACACCACAATTCAAAAGCATCAATTCTTCAGCACTCAGTTCTCTTCACAGTCCAACTCTCACATCCATACATGACCACTGGAAAAACCATAGCCTTGACTAGACGGACCTTTGTTGGCAAAGTAATGTCTCTGCTTTTTAATATGCTATCTAGGTTGGTCATAACTTTCCTTCCAAGGAGTAAGCGTCTTTTAATTTCATGACTGCAATCACCATCTGCAGTGATTTTGGAGCCCACAAAAATAAAGTCTGACACTGTTTCTACTGTTTCCCCATCTATTTCCCATGAAGCGATGGGACCAGATGCCATATTCTTCATTTTCTGAATGTTGAATTTTAAGCCAACTTTTTCTCTCTCCTCTTTCACTTTCAACAAGAGGCTTTTTTAAGTTCCTCTTCACTTTCTGCCATAAGGGTGGTGTCATCTGCATATCTGAGGTGATTGATATTTCTTCCGGCAATCTTGATTCCAGCTTGTTCTTCCTTCAGCCCAGTGTTTCTCATGATGTACTCTGCATATAAGTTAAATAAGCAGGGTGACAATATACAGCCTTGATGGACTCCTTTTCCTGTTTGGAACCAGTCTGTTGTTCCATGCCCAGTTCCAACTGTTGCTTCCTGACCTGCATATAGGTTTCTCAAGAGGCAGGTCAGGTGGTCTGATATTCCCATTTCTTTCAGAAATTTCCACAGTTTATTGTGATCCACACAGTCAAAGGCTTTGGCATAGTCAATAAAGCAGAAATAGATGTTTTTCTGGAACTCTCTTGCTTTTTCCATCATCCAGTGGATGTTGGCAAGTTGATCTCTGGTTCCTCTGACTGTTCTAAATCCAATTTGAACATCTAGAAGTACACTGTTCAAGTATTGCTGAAGCCTTGCTTGGAGAATTTTGAGCATTGCTTTACTAGCATGTGAGATGAGTGCAATTGTGCAGTAGTTTGAGCATTCTTTGGCATTGCCTTTCTTTGGGATTGGAATGAAAACTGACCTTTTCCAGTCCTGTGGCCACTGCTGAGTTTTCCACATTTGCTGGCATATTGAGTGCAGCACTTTCACAGCATCATCTTTCAGCATTTGAAATAGCTCAACTGAAATTCCCTCACCTCTGCTAGCTTTGTTCGTAGAGATGCTTCCTAAGGCCCACTTGACTTCACATTCCAGGATGTCTGGCTCTAGGTGAGTGATCACACCATCGTGATTATCTTGGTCGTGAAGATCTTTTGTGTACAGTTCTTCTGTGTATTCTTGCCACCTGTTCTTAATATCTTCTGCTTCTGTTAGGTCCATACCATTTCTGTGCTTTATCGAGACCATCTTTAAATGAAATGTTCCCTTGGTATCTCTAATTTTCTTGAAGAGATCTCTAGTCTTTCCCATTCTGTTGTTTTCCTCTATTATTTTGCATTGATTGCTGAGGAAGGCTTTCTTACCTCTCCTTGCTATTCTTTGGAACTCTGCATTCAGATGCTTATATCTTTCCTTTTCTCCTCTGCTTTCGCTTCTCTTCTTTTCACAGCTATTTATAATGTCTCCTCAGACAACCATTTTGCCTTTTTGCATTTCTTTTCCATGGGAATGGTCTTTTTTTTTTTTCCCCCATGGGAATGGTCTTGATCCCTGTCTCCTGTACAATGTCATGAACCTCCATCCATAGTTCATCAGGCACTCTGTCTATCAGATCTAGTCTTTAAATCTATTTCACTTCCACTGTATAATCATAAGGGATTTGATTTAGGTCATACCTGAATGGTCTAGTGGTTTTCCCTACTTTCTTCAATTTAAGTCTGAATTTGGCAATAAAGAGTTCATAATCTGAGCCAGTCAGCTCCTGGTCTTGTTTTTGCTGACTGGATAGAGCTTCTCCATCTTTGGCTGCAAAGAATATAATCAATCTGATTTCGGTGTTGACCATCTGGTGATGTCCATGTGTAGAGTCTTCTTTTATGTTATTGGAAGAGGGTGTTTGCTATGACCAGTGTGTTCTCTTGGCAAAACTCCATTAGCCTTTGCCCTGCTTCATTCCATACTCCAAGGCCAAACTTGCCTATTACTCCAGGTGTTTCTTGACTTCCTACTTTTGCATTCCTGTCCCCTATAATGAAAAGGACATCTTTTTTGGGTGTTAGTTCTACCTGGTCTTGTAGGTCTTCATAGAACCGTTCAACTTCAGCTTCTTCAGTGTTACTGATTAGGGCACAGGCTGGATTACCGTGATGTTGAATAGTTTGCCTTGGAAACGAACAGAGATCATTCTGTCGTTTTTGAGATTGCATCCAAGTAGTGCATTTCAGATTCTTTTGTTGACCCTGATGGCTACTCCATTCCATCTAAGGGATTCCTGCCCACAGTAGTAGATATAATGGTCATTGAGTTAAATTCACCCATTCCAGTCCATTTTGGTTCGCTGATTCCTAGAATGTCAATATTCACTCTTGCCATCTCCTGTTTGACCACTTCCAATTTGCCTTGATTCATGGACTTGTCATTCCAGGTTCCTATGCAATATTGCTCTTTACAGTATCGGACCTTACAGCACCAGTCACATCCACAACTGGGTATTTTTTTTTGCTTTGGCTCCATCCCTTCATTCTTTCTGGAGTTATTTCTCCACTGATCTCCAGTAGCATATTGGGCACCTATCAACCTGGGGAGTTCCTCTTTCAGTATCCTATCATTTTGCCTTTTCATACTGTTCGTGGGATTCTCAAGGCAAGAATACTGAAGTGGTTTGCCATTCCCTTCTCCAGTGGACCACATTCTGTCAGACCTCTCCACCATGACCCGCCCGTCTTGGGTTGCCCCGCAGGCATGGCTTAGTTTCATTGAGTTAGACAAGGCTGTGGTCCATGTGATCAGATTGACTAGTTTTCTGTGATTATGGTTTCAGTGTGTATGCCCTCTCGCAACACCTATGGTCTTACTCGGTTTCTCTTACCTTGGGTGTGGGGTATCTCTTCACGGCTGCTCCAGCAAAGTGCAGCCACTGCTCCTTACCTTGGACGAGGGGTCTCTCCTCATGGCCGCCCCTCCTGACCTTGAACGTGGAGTAGCTCCTCTCGGCCCTCCTGCGCCCGCACTGCCGTTGCTCCTTGGACGTTGAATTGCTCCTCTAGGCCGCCCCCTGGACCTCGGGCATGGTGTAGCTCCTCTCGGCTGCCAGCAAGGTAGGAAGGGTGAAATCACATTTAGAATCAAACCCCATACCCATCAGAGATGCTTGCCGGGTGCAAAAGGACCCAGAGACCCCACAGAGACTGAGTCAGATCTGCTTTTGATTGTCTCCTGCAGAGGTACGAGTCAGCAGTGGCCTGTCACAGGGGCAGGGGCTCTGGATGCAGAAGTTCTGTGTCACATAGCCTGTGGGCTAAGCCCTCTTGGAAGAGGTTGCCATTAATCCCACCACAGAGCCGCTGAGCAGATGACCCACAAAAAAAAGACCTGTAGCTGACTGTAGCTCAGATCATGAACTCCTTATTGCAAAATTCAAAGTTAAATTTAAGAATATAGAGAAAACCACTAGACCATTCAGGTATGACCTAAATCTAATCCCTTACAAATACACAGTGGAAGGGACAAACAGATTCAAGGGATTAGAGATGATAGACAGTACCTGAAGAACTATGGATGGAGGTTCATGACATGTACAGAGGGCAATGAAAAGACCATCCCCAAGAAAAAGAAATGCAAAAAGGCAAAATAGTTTTCTGAGGAGGCCTTACAAATAGCTGAGAAAACAAGAGAAGCAAAAGGCAAAGGAGAAAAGGAAAGATATACCCATTTGAATGCAGAATCCCAAAGAACAGCAAGGAGAGGTAAGAAAGCCTTCCTCAGTGATCAATGCAAAGAAATAGAGGAAAACAATAGAATGGGAAAGACTAGAGATCTCTTCAAGAAAATTAGAGATACCAAGGGAGTATTTCATGCAAAGATGGGCACAATAAAGGACAGAAATTGTATTTACCTAACAGAAGCAGAAGATATTAAGAACAGGTGGCAAGAATACACAGAAGAACTGTACACAAAAGTTGTTCATGACCTAGATAACCACAATGATGTGATCACTTACTTAGAAGCAGACATCCTGGAATGCGAAGTCAAGTGGGCCTTAGAAAGCATCACTACACACAAAGCTAGAGGAGGTGATGGAATTCCAGTTGAGCTATTTCAAATGCTGAAAGATGATGCTGTGAAAGTGCTGCACTCAATATGCCAGCAAATGTGGAAAACTCAGCAGTGGCCACAGGACTGGAAAAGGTCAGTTTTCATTCCAATCCCAAAGAAAGGCAATGCCAAAGAATGCTCAAACTACTGCACAATTGCACTCATCTCACACACTAGCAAAGTATTGCTCAATATTGTCCAAGCTAGGCTTCAACAGTATGTGAACCATGAATTTCCAGATGTTCATCTGGAAATGTATTTAGTAAAGTCAGAGGAACCAGAGATCAATTGCCAACATCCACTGGGTCATTGAAAAAGCAAGAGAATACCAGAAAAACATCCATTTCTGCTTTATTGACTATGCCAAAGCCTTTGACTGTGTGGATCACAACAAACTGTGGAAAATTCTTCGAGAGATGGGAAGACCACCTGACCTGCCTCCCAAGAAACCTGTATGCAGGTCAAGAAGCAACAGTTAGAACCAGACATGAAATAACAACCTGGTTCCAAATTGGGAAAGAAGTATGTCAAGGCTGTTTATTGTCACCCTGCTTATTTAAATATATGCAGAGTACATCATGCTAAATGTCGGGCTGGATGAAGTACAAGCTGAAATCAAGATTGCTGGGAGAAATATCAATAGCCTCATATATACAGATGACACCACCATTATGGCAGAAAGCAAAAAAGACTAAAGAGCTCTTGATGAAAGTGAAGGAGGAGAGTAAAAATGCTGGTTAAAAAAACAACATTCAAAAAAGAAAGATCATGGCATCCAGTCCCCTCATTTCATGGCCCATAGGTGGGGAAATAAAGGAAACAGTGACAGACTTTAGTTTCTTGGGCTCCAAAATCACAGATGCAGATGGTGACTGCAGCCATGAAATTAAAAGATGCTTGCTCCTTGGAAGAAAAGTTATGACCAACATAGAAGGCATATTAAAGAGCAGAGACATTACTTTGCCGACAAAGGTCTGTCCAGTCCAAGCTATGGTTTTTCCAGTAGTTGTGTATGGATGTGAGAGTTGGACTGTGAAGAGAGCTGAGTGCTGAAGAATTGATGCTTTTGAGCTGTGGTGTTGGAGAAGACTCTTGAGAGTCCCTTGGACAGCAAGGAGATCAAAGTAGTCAATCCTAAAGGAAATCAGTCCTGAATATTCATTGGAAGGACTGATACTGATGCTGAAAGTCCAATACTTTGGCTACCTGATGTGAAGAACTGACTCATTGGAAAAGACCCCGATGCTGGGAAAAATTGAAGGCAGGAGGAGAACAGATGGCAGAGGATTAGATGCTTGGATGGCATCACCGGATGTCACTTGGATGACATGAGTTTGAGCAAGCTCTAGGAGTTGGTGATGAACACGGAGGCCTTGCATACTGCAGTCCATGAGGTGTAAAGAGTGGGAGACGACTGAGCGACTGAACTGAACTGAACATGGTAATCCTGAGCTGTCTCTGCTGTCACATACTGAGAATTGTTTAAGAGATGCATACTCTCCAATTGAAGCTACAAGAAGGGATTAAAGATAAATGTTTGCAGTGATCCCAACTCTGAATAGTATACCACTTCCTGAGTATGTAGATTCTTCTGCAGTGTAAAATCCTTCATTTAGTCAGTAAACATGTACTGGGTATCTCCTATGGGCTAGGATAGATCAGTTCAAGTACAGAGTGAAACCAAGGTGAGGATGGAGCATTGCAAGGTGTTTGTTTTGTTGAATCTTAGTGTGCACCGAAAGGAGTGGTGTAACGAACTAGGCAAATAGGAAAGGGACAGTGAAAATAAGAGTCATGAGAAACAGCGAGAAGACACCCTCATCTGCCTCTCCTTCTCTGAGGCAGTTAGGCATTGATCTGGTATTTTATGACACTCAATGAAGATAAGGGAGGAGAGGGAACTGAGGAATTTCTATCATTGGAAATTCTGCCTAATGGCCTATACTAGAGCATTTATGCAGCTCACTGTAGGCTCTGGAGGAGATTTAGTATAAAGGGGACAAGACACTATCTCTAAAACAAAGTCAGAATAGAGGTTCATATTCTTCTGCTTGACATAGAGGCTGCTTCTGTATGGAATAAACTTGATGAAGAGAGTATTTTTATAAATTGTATTTTACTTTATTACTAAATAATAACAGGTAGCATTTATTATTTGCTAACATCCACCCTTGATGTTAAGGGCTTTTAAACATTATTATTGTTACTTATTCTACCTTTGATTGTTAATAACAACTAACATTTATTTCAGTTCAGTTCAGTTCAGTCACTCAGTCGTGCCCGACTCTTTGCGACCCTATGAATCGCAGCACGTCAGGCCTCCCTGTCCCTCACCATCTCCCGGAGTTCACTCAGACTCACATCCATCAAGTCCGTGATGCCATCCAGCCATCTCATCCTCTGTCATCCCCTTCTCCTCCTGCCCCCAATCCCTCCCAGCATCAAAGTCTTTTCCAATGAGTCAACTTTTCACATGAGGTGTCCAAAGTACTGGAGTTTCAGCTTTAGCATCATTCCTTCCAAAGAAATCCCAGGGTTGATCTCCTTGAGAATGGACTGGTTGGATCTCCTTGCAGTCCAAGGGACTCTCAAGAGTCTTCTCCAACACCACAGTTCAAAAGCATCAATTCTTCAGCACTCAGCTCTCTTCACAGTCCAACTCTCACATCCATACATGAACACAGGAAAAACCATAGCCTTGACTAATCGGACCTTAGTCAGCAAAGTAATGTCTCTGCTTTTGAATATGCAATCTAGGTTGCTCATAACTTTTCTTCCAAGGAGTAAGCATCTTTTAATTTCATGGCTGCAGTCACCATCAGCAGTGATTTTGGAGCCCAAAGAAATAAAGTCTGACACTGTTTCCACTGTTTCCCCATCTATTTCCCATGAAGTGATAGACCAGATGCCATGATCTTCATTTTCTGAATGTTGAGCTTTAAGCCAACTTTTTCACTCTCCTCTTTCACTTTCATCAAGAGGCTTTTTAGTTCCTCTTCACTTTCTGCCATAAGGGTGGTGTCATCTGCATATCTGAGGTGATTGATATTTCTTCTGGCAATCTTGATTCCAGCTTGTGTTTCTTCCAGTCCAGCGTTTCTCATGATGTCCTCTGCATATAAGTTAAGTAAGCAGGGTGACAACATCCAGCCTTGACGTACTCCTTTTCCTATTTGCAACCAGTCTGTTGTTCCATGTCCAGTTCTAACTGTTGCTTCCTGACCTGCATACAGATTTCTCAAGAGGCAGGTTAGGTGGTCTGGTATTCCCATCTCTTTCAGAATTTTCCACAGTTTATTGTGATCCACACAGTCAAAGGCTTTGCCAAGTCTATGCCCCAACCAGTAATGCTGAAGAAACTGAAGTTGAATGGTTTTATGAAGACCTACAAGATCTTTTAGAACTAACACCCAAAAAAGATGTCCTTTTCATTATAGGGGACTGGAATGCAAAAGTAGGAAGTCAAGAAACACCTGGAATAACAGGTAAATTTGGCCTGGGAATGCGGAATGAAGCAGGGCAAAGACTAATAGAGTTTTGCCAAGAAAATGCACTGGTCATAGCAAACACCCTCTTCCAACAACACAAGAGAAGACTCTACACATGGACATCACCAGACGGTCAACACCAAAATCAGATTGATTATATTCTTTGCAGCCAAAGATGGAGAAGCTCTATACAGTCAACATTTATTTAATATTTAGTTTTTCTCAGGCACTATTTGAAGAGTTTTACATATATTGACATATTTAATTCTAACAACCCTATGATGTAAGGAATTATTTTCTTCATTTTACAGATGTTTACATGAAGCCACAGAAATGTCAAATAATTTATCCAACTACACGCAGATAGTAAGGAACAGAGCTGAGAGTTGATGCCATCGATGTACCAAGATGCTGCTGTAATAACTAAAGGAGGTAACGTGGGTAATATGCTAAGTGTCTATCACACAGTAGGTATGTTTTTGCTTTCCTCACCTTCTTCCTTTTCCCCTCATCAACTTTCTGTAAAAGAATGAGTTTTTAACTCACAAGGGTAAACCAAACAAATTTCACCTTGCTTTCTCATCATCAATGAAAAAAGATTTCTTTTCTAAAAGGAATAAATACTTTATTCTTTGTTGTGGCAAAGAGTTGGACACAACTGAGTGAGTGAACTGAACTTAACATGGTAACCTTGAGCTGTCTCTGCTGTCTGTGTGTGTGTGTGCTCCGTTGCTCAGTTGTGTCCAACTCTTTAGACTCCGTGGACTCTAGCCTGTTAGGCTCCTCTGTCTATGGGATTATCCTGGCAAGAATACTGGAGTGGGTTGCTATTCCCTTTTCTAAGGGGTCTTCCCAACCCAGAGACTGAACCCACATTACCTGTGGCTCCTGCATTTGCAGGTGGATTGTTTACCACTGAGCCACCTGGAAAGCCAACTTCATTCTTTATTTACCTTAAATGGTTTAGTGGCTAAAAAACATGCAGCTATAAGAAGTCCTAGAAGAAAAGAGAAGGAGAGAAAGGAACTAACATTTATTCAAATCTTTTTTTTTCTTTTTTAAACTTTTAAATTTTATATTGGGCTATAAACAATTAACAAACAATGTTATGATAGTTTCCAGTGAAGAGCCACTTGAAATCTTAAATTCCCAAGTACTGTGCTAGGAACTTCATTTGTGATTGTCATTTATTCCTCACAACAATCCCTGTCAGGTATTGATTATCATCCTTATTTTTTGGATAGCATTCTGAAACTAAGGGCATCCAGGCAGCTTCCTTGTTAGGAATGGGTGGAGCTCGAGATTGTCTGCAGTGTGTATAATGCTGCTGGCTTCATCACAATCTCAGGAGCTCTGTCTTTGGAATATTTGACCCCAGAAAATTCCTAACTTGGAACTCAAATAAGAAAGGGATGAGGCTAAATAATTTACTTAGGCAGGATTTTACTGGCAAAAATCAGTCTTTTATTTCAAACAACTTCCTGAACAAAACAGCTGTTTCTTCCTGAGCCTTGGTGGCTGAGTCAAGCAGCATTTGCCTGAATGTTAATCCTTAGATTATGCATTTCTTAATCAATTTGGCCGTAATTAGGTTGAGCTTACAAATTGTTATTCCAGGAATAATGATTGTCTTTAAGAGGCAGAAAGGAAAGCATCAGCATCATTCTTTGCCATCTCATCTCCCTGCAAGAACGCTCACTCACTGCCTAGGATGGGTAGCAGGGCTCAGATTTCATTCCTATAGGTGGGTGACCCATGACCCATGGGCATATGGTAACACTGGTATGGGCCCAGGGCTTGGTTTAAGGTTAACTTCTGTTTTCATATTTGTTACTCTGGCTTGACTTTTTCTTTGAGGTAAAGAGACCATAACACTGATATCAGCTGTATCCTGCTAGCATAACACTGGTGCTTGAAAGATTAATGAACACAATGATTTTCTTAGGTAAGTGTGTCTTCATTTGGATAACTTCTTTCATCTGAGCAGCTTAATACATTTTGTAAGTATTTCCTCAGTCTTACATGTGAGGCAGGGTAAAGTAATTCTTGCAGCTTTGGCCAAGAGCATGCAAGTCCAATGATGGGGGATTGTATTTGTGTTATTCATTGTTGTAGCCTTAGTAACTAGCATAGGATGCTTAATAAATACCTACTGTTGAGTCTCTTCTTCCCAGCTCAACTGACGGTCGGAAGTCAAATCTTGCACTGGTCGTAGTCATGGTCAGTTTTCCCCAGCCCATCCCTATCCTTCTTCCCTTTCCTGGCATCCCTGGCAGTTTAAAAAGAAGCAGAGTGAAGAGAATCAGTCCTTAGCTCAGTTCCTACCAATTCAGAAAGTGACTGAGTTTTCCCTGACTGCAGCCTCTGACATTTCTGATATCCCCTTTTGGATTTAGCTCTCTAAATCTGTAATCACTGTGCGCAATTCCTAGTCCGTCTGTCTGATAATTCCCTGCCTTCCTGGATTGTGTGCATGCTCAGTCGCTCAATCGTGTCTGACTCTTTAGCGACCCCATGTACTGTAGTCACCAGGCTCCTCTGTCCATGGGATTTTCCAGGCAAGAGTACTGGAGTGGGGTGCTGTTGCCTTCTCCAAAGGGAGTAACTAATACTGCCCAAAAGACAGAGAAAAAACTAAGCAGAGAAGGTGACAGCTGAGGAATAAGAAGGTGTTACTGTTCCATTGGGACATCTGCAGTATGAGTGAACATAACTGGGGCATTCTGGCCCAGACCCAAGGCATCTTCCCCCAACATGTGACAAGTGCCAAGACTAAATGAAAGGTTTCATTTTGCTGTTAGATGAGGGCTTCCCTGGTAACTCAGCTGGTAAAGAGTCTGCCTGCAATGCAGGAGACCCTGGTTTGATTCCTGGGTTGGGAAGATCCCCTGGAGGAGGGCATGGCAACTCACTCCTGTCTTCTTCCATGGACAGAGGAGCCTGGCAGGCTACAGTTCATGGGGTTGCAAATAGCTGGACATAACTGAGCGACTAAGCACATCACATTGCCCTTTTATTACCCAGCTTCTATTTAACACTCAGCCCCTGAAATCTCCCTGTTGAAGACCATCCCTCTAGTCTCTCATCTACACGTCTCCAGAGGTAGGCATGTGACTTAAGCTTAGCTGATCAAAACAATTAATGCCACTGGCTACAGTAATAGCTGGAATTTTGAGCATGTCGCCCAGTCAGAGCCAGTGAAATGGAAGAGAAGTTTTGCTGAAACTTCTGGGGAAGAAACTTTCTTTTTTCCTCCTGGACTTAATTTATGAAAAGATGTCAAGTCTGGGGCTGCTTCAGCCATATTCCCAGGTGGTCTGGAACTGACATGGGGGAGAGCAATGCTGGGAGAGATAGAAAGACTATTCTTGGGACATACCTTAGGCCACAGTTTAAGCCAGGCAGGAGCCAGAACAATCCTTGGCCACTTCTACTATATCAGCAGATGAAGCCCCTTTTTGCTTAGGCCAATTTGGATTGGATTTTCTGTCTTTCTTTATTCTGAAGAGGAAAACATCCAAGAGGGAACATGAATGCACTCCAAATACTGGAAAGATGTTGAGTAAGAGGATTCTTTGAATATTCTTGTGTGTCTCCAAGGGATGGAACCTTAATCAGTAGGGAGATGTATTAGATGGTCAGATTTCAGATCAGTATAAGTAATAACTTTTTAACTTTGGGGGCTCTACCCAATAAAAGCAGCTAGAGGCTTTGATTCAACATGTAGTTGGTGGAAAACATGAGAGAGTGGAAGAAACATGCCTGCCCTCCCCTGTTAAAAACATCTTAAAATGGTTCAAGACAATTTAAAAGTGGTCTGAGTCACCTTTATCACTGTGTGAGATTTTAATACTAGAGCTTTCATTTAGTTTTATAATTCCTCAAAGTCAAAGAGAATGTGACTATTTATTGTTTTACTCCTCTTCTCTGAACAAACCATATATTATGACAAATCAGTTTGGGGACTGGGGACTATAATCTGTTTAATGAAAGAGAAGAGAATCACATGTAAAAAGGGCAAGAGTTGCTTTGTGAAACTTTTGCTTCACTTTTATAAATAAAACATACAGAGAGAGACAGTACAGAGTAATATCTAAAAACATGAACTTTGGAATTGGACTACAAAGATTAAAATTCTAGGGTTACTACTTATTAACTGTTATGAGAATTAAATGAGATGATATAGGTACAGAGCTGGGCAAGATACTGGCACAGACTAAGCACTCAATACATTTTAGCCACTCTGTTATTATTACTACATGATAATTCTTAGGAATTATCAGGCCCTCAGATTTTGCCAGGGCTTCCTGGTGGCTCTGATGGTAAAGAATCCGCCTGCAATGTAGGAGACCTGGGTTCAGTCCCTGGGTTGGGAAGACCCCCTGGAGGAGGGCATGGCAACCCACTCCAGTATTCTTGCCTGGAGAATCCCCATGGACAGAGGAGCCCGGTGGGCTACAGTCCATGGGGTTGCAAAGAGTTGGACACAACTGAGCAACTAAGCACTTAGCACTTAGCACAGATTTTGCCAAACAACCAGCAGCTTTAAGATTTTCTAAGGGAGAAAAACAAAATTACCAAATGTTTATTGTGTCTTCTGGGAAATGGTACATTGTCAATTGCCATCCAAAGCCAATAGCAAGAACATGAAAAATAACCAAGTTACCAGACTGCACGCCTTCCTGTTAGACAGAGGGCTTGTTTATTCATCGTTATAGAGTACCTGAAAAATAACTGTTTAAATGCTATTAACCATCTCAGCGTACCTGGAAAATAACTGCTTAATGTTATTAACTACCTCTAATATTTGGTCTCATAGCTCCTGATGCTCTTTCCACTACCTAAATCTCCTCTGTCCTTTGTTTCATCAAGAAATCTTTCCTGGTTCTTAAAAAAAGGAAAATCTCCCTCATCCCCTTCCCCTAAGTGCCCCACAACATGCAAGGAACACACACACACAGACTCTCACACACACCCTACACACACCACACATATGTGATACCATGTTAATGACTTTTCAATCTTCAGGGATAGAGGCTGTTTTTAAGCATCTATTATATATCCTTGTCACTGAACTCATGATTTCCCACTTTATCTCATTCAGAACCCATGGATGAATACCATCTGGTCCTGGTGATTTACTGCACAGAGTCCCTCAAGGTGCTCCATACCTTTATCCTCAGAGACTGAAGAATCTCTGTCAAGGCCATTCTCTGCTTTGCCATAAAATGTGTCCTTGGAACAGGAATTTCCCCATTGTCTTCTCCAATAAATACTGATTCAAAATATTCATTTAGCTGCTCCTCTCCTTCATCATTCCATTTAAGATCCTCCTTCTCCTAATGAAACCTCTTAACATAACAGATATAGTCGCCTTATAAAATGCCATGGACTCTTTATTACTATTCTTATTTATCTTGATGTTTCTGTGTGTTTTGCCCATTCGATCTTGAACCTCTGTTACTTCTCAGCTGATACAGTTTGAATTTCCATCAGAGTATGTGGCTTACAAAGAATGGTCATTAAAAAACTTTTTTTAACATTTTTGGCTGCACTGGATCTTTGTGGCTGCATGCAGTCTTTCTCTAGTTGTAGCAGGAGGGAGCTGCTCTCTAGCTCCAGTGCACAGGCTTCTCATTGCAGTGCTTCTCTTGGTGCAGACCTTGGGCTCTGTAGTATGCAGGCTTCAGTAGCTGAGGCGCGTGGGCTCAGTTGCCCTGTGGCATATGTGGAATCTTCCTTTGGACCAGAGAGTGAACCTGTGTCCCCTGAATTGGTAGGCGGACTCAACCATTGGACCACCAGGGACATCCAGGAATGTTCATTTTAAGACAGAGCACCTTTAAAACGGTTACTGTTTTGTTTTGTTTTGTTTTGCTATAAAATGAGAATGTATTATGCCTAGAAATTTTGGAAATTTTTGAAAAGTAAAAGAGAGCACATCTTTCTCAATGAGCACTGATGGTGTGTTTCAGGGCCCAACTTTTGCACTTTTTTCTGAAACGTAACCTGTCTGATTTCCTCCTCTCTTTCTTGTGTGCTGTACTGTGGGGGAAGTGAGGCACCTCTCCTGTACCTCAGACACGGTTGGGATGTGTCTTCACTCAGCCTGCATGAAGAAGATGTTATCAAGTTTGTCCTGCAGGCAGGCCTGGCCTGAGAAGACCCTAGCTACTGGATGGCTCGGGGCACTTGCCACTCCAAAGATTCATCGCATTCTCGATTTTCACCGAATTCCACTTCCTCTGTGAAAACCCATGCTCACCAGGCTTTCTCTTTTGCATTAAATCCCTTTTTTGTTCCACCAGCCCCCAGTTTGCATCACTTCCCCTTAGATATCTTCAGATCTCTTACATGTCAGTGAATTTCAGTCTCATGGTAACGGAACTCTGACTTGGCCCTAGAACTTTGTCTGTTGAATGCCCCTTCTCTGATGCGTCAACCCTGAGGGTCTTTGTGAGCAGAGTCCTGGTCACCTTCATTCTGCTTCCTCCCAGTTTCCCTAAGAACACCTTCATGCAGGCCAAGCCAGGACAGATGTGCTCTGGAGTCAGACAATGTGAGTTTGAATCATGATCTCTGGCCATCTGGACTAGTAATGAATTTCACTGAGGCCATTATTACTTCATCTGAAAAATGGGACAATAATACAGTCTGTACCTTATAACACACTGTTCATCTTATTATTTATCTAACTCAGATAACATATGCTATGGGGAAGGTGTTTTTTTGAGGAGTTTTCAGAGATTAACAGCTAGTTTAAAGCCTTATAAAGTTTGGATTATTTATTCATTTATATGAATTATTTATTCACCTATAACAAAAATTTCATTACAATTGTTTCAATGTAGGAAAAAACAGGGAGCTAGAATATTTAATTTGTAATAACAATTATTTTATTTTTTCTTATGACATTTTCAACTTTGAAGTTTGTATTAAAAAAAATAGCTATAAGCAGTGTTATGAGTGAATAATACCGCTCCCCCGAAAGATATGCCCATGATGTGACCTTATTTGGAAAAAGGATTTTTGCAGATTTAATTAAGGATCTGAAGATGAGATCATCCGTGATGAATGGGGTGAGCCCTACATCTAATGACACAGATTTCTGTAAGAGGAAAAGATATCCACACACAGAAGAATAAGCCATGTGGAGACAGGGACAGATTGGGGTGATACCTCTACAAGCCAAGAAACACCCCAGGATTCCTGACAGCCCCTAGAAGCTGAGAGAAAGGTGAGACATGGAGTTTTCTTCACAGCCTCCAGGAGGAACCCGTCCTGCCAAAACCTTGATTTTGGACATTTCCGTCTCCAAATCTGTGAGATAATGAACTTCTGTTGTTTTAAGCCACCAAATTTGTGGTAATTTTTTATGGCAACCTTTGGAAACTAGTATATTTTGTTATTGCAAGCTAAAAATCCTATAATGGGAGATCAAAACAGAAGAGAAACAAACCTACAATCACCACTAAATTATGATCAAAACATGAAATTAATCAAAAGCAGTAGATTTCTAGACTTGTAAAACAAACAGCAGCATAGCTCATAGCTACAAACAGTTAATAAGAAAACATAAAGCCAAGTAAGTCATGTCAGCTGCTCAAGGCTGCTGAATGTTGCTCAACGCTTGGGATAACAGCTTTTTAAGGTGAGATGCTAATTCCCTATTATAGTTGTGCAATGATCAATTACAGTCCACATGATGCAAGTCTATTCCTCATTTTATCAATCAAATGATATCCAATAGTCATGTGAAAATTTGAGCAGTGGAAGATATCCTTGCATATGCTCTATTACTTTATTATGAAGCTTAGAAATGAAATAATGCAAATACTACTCCTTGCATATTTACTGGCACCTAAGAAGAGCAAGGGCACCCCACTCCAGTACTCTTGCCTGGAAACGCTCATGGATGGAGGAGCCTGGTGGGCTGCAGTCCATGGGGTCGCTAAGAGTCGGACTCGACTGAGAGACTTCACTTTCACTTTCATGCATTGGAGAAGGAAATGGCAACCCACTCCAGTGTTCTTGCCTGGAGAATCCCAGGGACAGGGGAGCCTAGTAGGCTGCCGTCTATGGGGTCACACAGAGTCAGACATGACTGAAGTGACTTAGCAGCAGCAGCAGCAGCAAGAAGAGTTTAATGAATGTTGTCCTTTGCCTGTAGAAAACAGGTATTCATAACACATACCCACGAATACAGAGCATTTTTACACACAGTAGGTGTTTTGTAAACACTGAGAGTACAGATCTTTTTCTTTCTTGAATTTCCTTGTTTTTTTCATCACCAACTACCATGGTGTTTATAATCCAAGCCAATTCTTCCATGCACCTGATAAAAAGTAAGAATTTATAATGACAGAGGGATGATATTATGATATGTTCAGGGTTGATTTTTAAAAATCTTTTAAATTACACCACTATAAGTTATACAGCCATGTATGTAACTACTGTCTTCAGGAAAAGTGAGGAACTGGTGATAAGATGTAATAGAATAACAAACATTCAAAGACTCTCCTCATGTGATTCTGTCCGTTTCTTCATCCAATGTCTCAGTCCTCTTAGATCAACATTTGTTTGTGTCCAGAGCTTAAAAACAAGGCAGAGGAAAGTCCTGAGGAACACTTGAGATGAGATGTGGGTACAGCAATTAATGAGTGATTCTGAGATAATAGCAGCAGGGTTGTGTGATTTTGTGGAACAGACTAGTTTTAAATTGAACAGAAAGTTTTAAATTGAATTGGAAGGGCAGAGACAGGGAAAGCTTTTTGGATGAGGACTTTCAAATTGGACCTTAAAGGAATATTAGACAATAGACTTAAATGTGTTTGTAGTTCTGCTAATGACACATTTCTTTCTTAATTCCAGACCTAAACTACTGCATAGAGCCTAACATGTAATAGATAGACTTCAGGTTAAGTGTTAGCTGCTCAGTCGTGTCTGACTCTGCGAGCCCACTCTGTAGCCCACAGGTTTCTCTGTCTATGAAATTTTCCAGGCAAGAATACTGGAGTGGGTAGCCAGTCCCTTCTCCAGGGGATCTTCCTGACCCAAAGATTGAACCCAGGTCTCCTGTATTGCAGGAGGATTCTTTACCATCCGAACCACCAGGGAACATGTAATAGGAGCTTGTCAAATATTTACTGAATTTAAAAAAGAAAAAGGAAGTAAAGAACAAGTGAGTCATCCTTGCCTCTTTTATGCCTCTTCAGTCTGATCTTTTTAATACATAGATCTGTTGATGTCATTCACCTCCTCTAAAGCTTCACGGATGCACTGCAGTCTCTAGAGAAAGTAGAAAATGATCTTTGAGTCAAATAGTGTTGGGTTTGAATTCCAAATGCCTTCAGATCAGCCTCGGTCCTATCCTATGTGTTCTTAGCTCTCTTTCACACCTTTCTGTCCTTTTGATACCTAAATCTAACCATATTATCTCTCCTACCTCCCACCTCTCCCTGCAAAAGTTTATGTGGCTGCTCTGTCTGCAGAATCTGGTGTCTAGCATCTTCTCCGGCTTCTGCTTTCTGTACTCTTTAAACTTTTCACTGTCTGGAAGGTGTCACATTTTCTCTTTCCTTTGGGCCTTTATGCATATTTAGAGTGCTTTACTTGGAATAGTCCTCTCTACCATATGCCACCCTCCCCAACCCAGTCACCCTGAGTATTAAGCTAACTCCTGTGCATCTTTCAAGTCAAGGCTCAAATGACACTTGAGGCCTCCCCTGCCCCCAAGTGGGTCCTGGGCTTTGAGGCTTGCAGAACACCTACACTTATTCCACCATAAAACACACCACAGTTGATTGTGGTGATCTGCTTTATGATGGTTGTCTTTCCTACCTAGACTGGAGGTGCTGAGAAGGCAGTGACTATGTCCCATTCAAAATTGTCTTTAGTACCTGGCATAGCAACTGGGCCAATGAATATCTTTTGAATAAATTCGGTTCAGTTCAGTTCAGTCACTCAGTCATGTCCAACTCTTTGTGACCCCACGGACTGCAACATGCCAGGCACCCCTGTACATCACCAACTCCCCTAGCTTGCTCAAACTCATGTCCATCGAGTCGGTGACGCCATCCAACCATCTCATCATCTATCGTCCCCTTCTCCTCCTGCCTTCAATCTTTCCCAGTATCAGGGTCTTTTCAAATGAGTCAGTTCTTCGCATCAGGTGGCCAAAGTATTGGAGTTTCAGCTTCAGCATCAGTCCTTCCAATGAATATTCAGGACTGATTTCCTTTAGGATTTACTGGTTGGATCTTCTTGCAGTCCAAGGGACTCTCAAGAGTCTTCTCCAACAACACAGATCAAAAGCATCAATTATTCGGCACTCAGCTTTCTTTATAATCCCACTCTCACATCCATACAGGACTACTGGAAAAACCATACCCTTGACTAGATGAAACTTTGTTGGCAAAGTAATGTCTCTGCTTTTCAATATGCTATCTAGGTTGGTCATAACTTTTCTTCCAAGGAGCAAGCGTCTTTTAATTTCATGGCTGCAATCATCATCTACAGTGATTTTGGAGCCCCCCCAAAAGAAAGTCTGTCACTGTTTCCATTGTTTCCCACCTATTTGCCATGAAGTGTTGGAACCTTATGCCATGATCTTTGTTTTCTGACTTGAGTTTTAAGCCAACTTTTTCACTGTCTTCTTTCACTTTCATCAAGAGGCTCTTTAGTTCTTCTTTACTTTCTGCCATAAAGGTGGTGTCATCTGCATATCTGAGGTTATTGATATTTCTCCCGGCAATCTTGACTCCAGCTTGTGCTTCATCTAGTCCAGCATTTCTCCTGATGTACTTTGCATATAAGTTAAATAAGCGGGGTGACAATATACAGCCCTGATGTACTACTTTTCCAATTTGGAACCAGTCTAGTTCTAACTATTTTGGAACTGTCCAGTTCTAACTGTTGCTTCCTGGCCTGCATACAGGTTTCTCAGGAAGCAGGCCAGGTGGTCTGGTATTCCCATCTCCTTCAGAATGTTCCACAGTTTGTTGTGATCCACACAGTCAAAGGCTTTGGCATAGTCAATACAGCAGAAGTAGATGTTTTTCTGGAACTCTCTTGCTTTTTTGATGATCCAGCGGATGTTGGCAATTTGATCTCTGATTCCTCTGCCTTTTCTAAATCCAGATGAATATCTGGAAGTTCATGATTCACATACTGATGAATCCTGGCTTGGAGAATCTTGAACATTACTTTGCTAATGTGTGAGATGAGTGCAGTTGTGCAGTAGTTTGAGCATTCTTTGGCATTGCCTTTCTTTGGGATTGGAATAAAAACTGACCTTTTTCAGTCTTGTGGCCACTGCTGAGTTTCCCACCTTTGCTGGCATATTGAGTGCAGCACTTTCACAGCATCATCTTTTGGGATTTGAAATAGCTCAGCTGGAATTCCATCACCTCCACTAGCTTTGTTCATAGTGATGTTTCCTAAGGCCCATTTGACTTCACATTCCAGGATGTCTGGCTCTAGTGAGTGATCACACCATCATGATTATCTGGGTCATGAAGATCTTGTTTGTATAGTTCTTCTGTGTATTCTTGCCACCTGTTCTTAATATCTTCTGCTTCTGTTAGGTCCATACCATTTCTGTGCTTTATCAAGACCATCTTTGCATGAAATGTTCCCTTGGTATCTCTCATTTTCTGGAAGAGATCTCTAGTCTTTCCCATTCTGTTGTTTTCCTCTATTTCTTTGCACTGATCACTGAGGAAGGCTTTCTTATCTCTCCTTGCTATTCTTTGGAACCCAGCATTCAAATGGGTATATCTTTCCTTTTCTCCTTTGCCTTTTGCTTCTCTTGTTTTCTCAGCAATTTATGAGGCTTCCTCAGACAGCCATTTTGCCTTTTTCCATTTCTTTTTCATGTGGATGGTCTTGATCACTGCCTCCTGCAAAATGTCACAAACCTCCGTCCATAGTTCTTCAGGCACGGTCTATCAGATCTAATTCCATGAATCTATTTGTCACTTTCACTGTATAATTTTAAGGGATTTGATTTAGGTCATACCTGAATGGTCTAGTGGTTTCCCCTACTTTCTTCAATTTAAGTCTGAATTTGACAATAAGGAGTTCATGATCTGAGCTATAGTCAGCTCCCAGTCTTGTTTTTGCTGACTGTATAGAGCTTCTCCATCTTTGGCTGCAAAGAATATAATCAATCTGATTTCAGTATTGACCATCTGCTCAGTAAATCTTTAATACAATTTTCTATTGATGGGTGGGGCTGTGTTCTCTCCCTGTTCTTTGACCCGAGGCCAAACTATGGTGGAGGTAATGAACATAATGGCGACCTCCTTCAAAAGGTCCCATGCACGCACTGTTACACTCAGTGTCCCCCATCCTGCAGTGGGCCACCACCGACCTATGCCTCTGCCAGAGACTCCTGGACCCTCACGGGCAAGTTTGCATCAGTCTGTTGTGGGGTCATGAATATCTTTTGAATAAGTTAATGAGATCTAAAATTTACTGGTTGCATGACCCTGGAATGATAACTTTGCCACTCTGAATCTCAGTTTTTTCTTTTATAAAATGAAGATAATAGAACCTCATAGAGTCTGATAACCTCTAAAGTGTGTTAGTCGCTCAGTTGTGTCCGACTCATTGTGGCCCCATAGACTATAGCCCACCAGGCTCCTCTATCCATGGGATTTTCCGGGCAAGAATACTGGAGTGGGTAGCCATTCTCTTCTCCAGGGGATCTTCCGACCTAGGGATTGAACCTTGGTCTCCTGCATTGCAGGCAGATTCTTTATTGTCTGAGCCAACAGGGAAGCCTAGCACACTCTAAAGTATCTCTCAAATATCATATTAATGTCTGCTTGTCTAATATCACTGGCCTTCCATGAGTAAATCCTCACTTGTCTTTTTACCTAATGTTCTGCTTCACCCATTAATGGCACCAAAATGGACTTCCCAGCTTTTTCCTGAACATTGTCCTGTGTTTCCCCCATTGTCCCAATGGGACAAATGGGACAAATGCTGTTTTTTCTTCCTAGAACTTCCTTCTTCTCTTCTCCTGATTTCAAAACCTCCATCTGAGCTCCATGAAGTCTCCCTTGATTTGTCTTAGTCAAGTTACTTCTCCCTTCAACTTTTACTACATGTTATCTGCCCTTCTTCTAGAGCATTTGTCACGTTCAATATTATGAAATAGTTATTGATGTACATCTTTCAGTTTAGCAGGCTCTAGAGTCAATCTTCCTGGATTCATGTCCCAGACCTGCCTGCTAACTATATAGCTGTTGCCTATCTCATACTTGCTTCACTTAGTATGATAATCTCTAGGTCCACATACTAAGTGAAGTCAGACAGAGAAAGATAAATATGATATCACTTATATGTGGAGTCTAAAAACAATGATATAAATGAATTTATTTACAAAACAGAAATGGACTCAAAGACTTTGAAAACAAATTTATTTTTACCAAAGAGAAAAGTTGGGGTGGGGAGGCAGAGATAAATTAAGAGTTTGGGATCAACATTTACACACCTCTATATATAAAATAGATAATCAACAAGGACCTACTGTTTTGTACAGGCAACTGTACTCAATATTTTGTAATAGCCTATATGGGAAAAGAATCTGAAAAAGAATGTATATATGTAGCTGAATTTGCTGTGCACTTAAAACTAATACAACAATGTAGATCACCTATGCTCTAATATAAAATAAAAACTGAACTAAAAAAATAACAATGGCCTAGTTAGTCAGTTTATCTAAACCTCGATTTTTTAGTCAATAAAGTGGGAATAATGACAACCATCTCATAAGTTACTGAGGGTCACATTAAATGAGATTATGTAAGTAGATCATTTAGCACAGTATCACACATATAACCAGTGATTATGTGATTGGCATAATTAACATTATCATCCTCAGCAGCACCTTCTTCCTAATTAAACTCTGAATTCCTTGGGGATGAAGATGTTTTTATAGGATTTCCCTATTGTACTTAGAACAATGCCTGCCCCCATAGTTGGTGCTCAGTAAATGTTTGTTGAATGCAGGCATAAATAATATAGACAAATATAGACAAACAATGACTTTTTCTTTTGCTACAGAATGATGCAAGTTGACTGCATTTTTTAGCTTTTTAGTAACTACTGTCCCTGAGGATTTCCCTCAGCCTGAACATTTTGAAATAGTGCTAGTAGAATAGGCCCACTATGTTGCCATCAGTCTGGAATTTGGAAAATTACAAGCAGAATTAAAGAACAGTATTGGAATTATTTATTCTTTCTATGCCCCTTTATTGCATTCATTTTAGGAGAAATTATCTATTCTTGTTTAACAAGAAGATTGCATTACATATTCATGTAGAAAGAATTTTACCAATTTGTGGAAACTTCTCAGATCTTGCCACATGTTAGATGTCAGGCAATGTCTCATTTGGAGAGAGGAAAAAACAACTAGAGTTACTGTGATTTACTGCAAGGCAAATTATTCTGAATTTCCTTGGTAAAAAGAAAATGAAAGCTACATTTGTTAAATATCATAGAGGTTCATCTTCTAAACAGCCTCTTATCTGGAAAATATATGTAGTCATTTTCCTGACTTAATAAGGAGATAAAGCAAGTTTCACTTATCTTAATTTTGCTTGTAATGAATATACTAGATGAGATTTTGCTATGATATGTGACTGCTCTTTCATTAACAGATTAGATAATTGCCCTCTTGGAATGGACCAACTTTATTATTTAGCACCTGACTTAATCCTGAAATAATCCAGAACTTTTTTTGAAAGTCAGTGTGCAGAGCTATGGTTAGAGGAATTTCACTTCAATCGCTCAGTTGTGTCTGACTCTTTGCAATCGATGGACTGCAGCAGGCCAGGCTTCCCTGTCCTTCACCAACTCACAGAGCTTGCTCAACTCATGGTCCTTGAGTTGGTGATGCCATCCAACCATCTCATCCTCTGTCATCCCTTTCTCTTCCTACCTTAAATCTTTCCCAGTATCAGGGTCTTTTCCAGTGAGTCTGTTCTTCCCATCAATTGGCCAGAATATTGGAGTTTCAGCTTCAGCATCAGTCCTTCCAATGAATATTCAGGACTGATTTCCTTTAGGATGGACTGGTTGGATCTCCTTGCTGTCCAAGGGACTCTCAAGAGTCTTCTCCAACACCACAGTTCAGAAGCATCAATTCTTTGCTGCTTAGTTTTCTTTATAGTCCAACTCTCACATCCATACATGACTACTGGAAAAACCATAGCTTTGACTAGATGGACCTTTGTTGGCAAAGTAATGTCTCTGCTTTTTAATATGCTGCCTGTTTATCATAGCTTTTATTCCAAGGAGTAACCATCTTTTAATATCATGGCTGCAGTCACCATCTGCAGTGATCTTGGAGCCCCCCAAAATAAAGTCTGTCCCTGTTTCCATTTTTCCCCCATCTATTCGCTGTGAAATGATGGTACTAGATGCCATGATCTTAGGTTTTTGAATGTTGAGTTTTAAGCCAACTTTTTCACTCTCCTCTTATACCTTCATCAAGAGGCTCTTTAGTTCCTCTTCACTTTCTGCCATAAGGGTCGTGTCATCTGTATATCTGAGGTTATTGATTCCAGCTTGTTCTTCAAGCAGCCCGGATTTCACATAATGTACTATGCATAGAAGTTAAATAAACAGGGTGACAACATGCAGGGTGTTAAGTTAAATAAGCAGGGTGATAGCCTTGATGTACTCCTTTCCCAGTTTGGAACCAGTCCGTTTTTCCATGTCTGGTTCTAACTGTTGCTTCTTGACCTGCATACAGATTTCTCAGGAGCCAGGGCAGGTGGTCTGGTTTTCCCATCTCTTGAACAACTTTCCAGTTTGTTGTGATCCACACAGTCAAAGGCTTTGGCATAGCCAATAAAGCAGAAACAGATGTTTTTCTGGAATTCTCTTGCTTTTTCAATGATCCAATGGATGTCAACAATTTGATCTCTGGTTCCTCTGCCTTTTTAAAATCCAGATTGAACATCTGAAAGTTCTTGGTTTACATACTGTTAAAGCCTATCTTGGAGAATTTTGAGCATTACTTTGCTAGAGTGTGAGATGAGTGCAATTGTGCGGTAGTTTTAACATTCTTTAGCATTGCCTTTCTTTGGGAGTAGAATGAAAACTGACGTCTTCCAGTCCCGTGGCCACTGCTGAGTTTTCCAAATTTGCTGGCATATTGAGAGTAGCACTTTCACAGCATTATCTTTTGGAGTTGAAATAGCTCAGCTGGAATTCCATGACCTCCACTAGCTTTGTTCATGGTGATACTTCCTAAGACCCATTTGACTTTGCATTCCAGGATGTCTGGCTCTGGTGCTTGATCACACCATCATGGTTATCTGGATCTAAGATCTTTTTTGTATAGTTCTGTGTATTCTTGCCAGCTCTTCTTAATATCTTCTGCTTCTGTTAGGTCCATACCATTTCTATCCTTTATTGTGCCCATCTTTGCAAGAAATGTTCCCTTGGTATCTCCAATTTTCTTGAAGACATCTCTAGTCTTTCCCGTTCTATTGTTTTCCTCTATTTCTTTGCACTGATTACTGAGGAAGCCTTTCTTAACTCTCTCTTGCTATTCTTCGGAACTCTGCATTCAAATAAGTTTATCTTTCTTTTTCTCCTTTGCCTTTCACTTCTCTTGTTTTCTCAGTGATTTGTAAGGCCTCCTCAGATAGCCATTTTGCTTTTTTGCACTTCTTTTTCTTGGGAATGGTTTTGATCATGGCCTCCTGTACAATGTCACGAACCTCCGTCCATAGTTCTTCAGTCATTCTATCATATCTAATCCCTTCAATCTATTTGTCACTTTCACTTTGTAATCATAAGGAATTTGATTTAGGTCATACCTGAATGGTCTAGTGGTTTTCTCTACTTTCTTTGATTTAAGTCTAAAAGGGACTTAGGAATGATGCTAAAGCTGAAACTCCAGTACTTTGGCCACCTCATGTAAAGAGTTGACTCATTGGAAAAGACTCTGATGCTGGGAGGGATTGGGGGCAGGAGGAGAAGGGGACGACAGAGGATGAGATGGCTGGATGGCATCACAGACTCGATGGACATGAGTCTGAGTGAACTCCGGGAGTTGGTAATGGACAGGGAGGCCTGGCGTGCTGCAATTCATGGGGTCACAAAGAGTCAGACACGACTGAACGACTGAACTCAACTGAACTGATACTAGGCCTGAGAAGTCATGGGCTTCCATGTGCCTTGGGAAGATAAGCCACTGCCTGCATGACACAGCTTCACAGGAAGTTGAAAGATTTGATCTCATTTAACTGTTGATCAAGGTGTGAAGGGCTTCCTAGGTGGCTCAGTGGGTACAGAATCCACCTGAAGTGGACCGAGCACCCGTGCACAAGGTCTGAGTTCCATTCACACCAGTTGTTTGAGGGGAGGATCTAAGACAGTGGAGAGCTTGGAAGTCAGCTACTGCAGAAAATGGGTTGGCAAGCTATGGTCTACAGGCTGGATCTGGTTCACTATCTATGATTGTATAGCCCAGAAGATAAGAACAACTTTACACTTTTAACTGGTTGGAAAAAAAATCAAAAGGAGAATGATATTTCATGACGTGAACATTACATAAAATTCAAATTTCAGTGTCCATCCATAAAGTTTTATTGGAACAGTCACATTCACCAGTTTCCATATTGCCCATGGTTGTTTCTGTGCTTCAGTGGGAGACTTGAACTGTCACAGTAGAGACTGGGTGACCCTGAAATCTTGAAAATGTATTGTCTGGCTCTGTACGGAAGAAGTTTGCTGACCACTGGTGGAGAGGTGGCGCTAGTAGTGAAGAACCCACCTGTCAATGTGGGAGATGTAAGAGATACAGGTTTGAATCTGGGTTGGGGAGATCCCCTGGAGAAGGGAATGGCAACCCACTCCAATATTCTTGCCTGGAGAAGCCCATGGACAGAGGAGCCTGGTGGGCTACTGTCCTTAGGGTCACAGAGTCAGACATGACTGAAGCGACTTAGCCCCATATAGAAGGAAAGAGCATTAACACCCATGGAGTCAGTCTTAGGTTGAATCCTATCTCTTTCAGTTACTAGACATGGAACCTTAGTCAAAGTGACCATTCATTCAAGAAACATTTCTTAAACTCTGTTTCTCAGAGACGTTGCTTGGCATTTGAAATGCAGTGGTTTTCACACCTGAAGGGTTACCAATACGTAGTTTGCTGGTTTCACTGAGAATGTTAAATGAAAGTAAGTATTCAAAGTACATGGCATCTAGAAGTTGCTCAATAAATGCTTCCCCCTGCCGCTCGCTCTATCATTTATTAGGAGTCAAAGATGGGGAAGCCACTTAATTTCTTACAGTATTTACTCTTTCAACTATTAAACAGCTCAACAAATGATTTTTGAAAGTCCACAGATAACCACAGATAGCCATTCCACCCTAGTATTTTCGGATGGCTTTAGAAGTGGGGTAATGCTAGGCTTCCCTGGATGTTCAGAGATGAAAAATCTGCCTGCAGTGCAGGAGACCTGGGTTCAATCCCTGGGTCCAGAAGATCCCCTGGAGGAAAAAATGACAGTCGACTCCAGTATTCTTGCCTGGAAAATTCCATGGACAGAGGAGCCTGGCGGGCTACAGTTCATGGGGTTGGAAAGAACCGGACACAGCTGAGTGACTAAGGCTTTACTAATGCTGGGAAAGATTGAGGACAGGAGGAGAAGGGAGCAACAGAGGATGAGATGATTAGATAGCATCTCCGACTCAATGGACATGAGCTTGAGCAAACTCTGGGATGTAGTGAAGGACAGGGAAGCCTGGTGTACTGCAGTCCACGGGGTCATAAAGAGTCAGACACGACTTAGTGACTGAACAACATCAACAAAGGAGGCGAAATGGTGAGCTGAGGGCTGGCTGGGACCTAGCCTGGCATCTCAAGTGGTGATGTGCTGTGGACCTAGGGGAAGAGAGGCGTTGGAAAGGCAAGGCCAGGGAACCACAAACAAATGACTTTATAGTTTTGGTCTGGGCCTGCTTTGTTCAGATGTAACCTTCTGTGGGACCCAGTCTTGGGTGCAGATGGTCTTTGATATCAAAATACTTTCAATGGTCAGAATAGTTCTAGTATGTAATGGGGCCAGAATTTCGAATCCTAGGCATTCTGATTCTGCTGCCGTTAGTCATTACACCAGTGCCTCTCAAACTGGGGTCTAGAGTTACATGGATATCTCATCAGGGCTCCTAGAGTGCTCCACAAAAGCCTCTAAATTCAGAGTTTCATGAGAATCTTAGGAAAAAGAGTCAAAAGGTCATATAAGCACATTCTGGACACTCCGATGATCCTTTATAACCTGGTATCGCCCTGTGGTGCCTTCCTCTAAGTCTGCACTTGTGTTTACATCAGGCAATTTTAGTGGGCTAATAAGGAAAGAACAGAGGCAGCAGATCTAATAAGAAAATAATGTGTTGACACCGTAGGAAGGTCAAATGATATTACTGCTTACTCTAAGGACAGAGATTTCACAGTAATTCTAAGTGAGAAAAGAGTTGGGAGAACCAAATCATTATATAGCACACAGGGGTGTTGGTGTGCTGGGCGAAACTGGAACATGATTAGAATGGCAAGCTAGTTTTTGCAAAACCACAGTCACTGTGTAACTTGGATTTTATTAGTTTTGTGATTTTGCTTTGGTTTAATACATTGTACGAAAAGCTATGTGCATATAACATTTTAAAATCTAGTTGTTTAAAACCAAGTTTTAACTCATTTAAATGACATTTGATAAAAATAGTTCCAGTGATGTTCCAAATAACTCTTTATTATTATGTGATTTTTGCCTTATTTTACAATTTGAAGCTTCAGTGAATGAGGGCACTCTCTAAATTCTTTATAAAGTGTTAAAAAGAATAGCCTAGAGCTGGAGAAAAGGCAGAAGAAATTTTACACACATTTTTGTGTGGTTGTCCTGTGCTTGTGTTGATGAGGTTATTTTTCCTTGCACAGGAATATGTCCAAAGGAGATAAATGCTGAAACTTCAATATGGTTATTTAAATGATAATCCTATTTCTTTCTTATTTCTTTGGTCCTGATCATTCAATTTCTATTCCTGTGATTTTTTGCTTATCGATGAAATGTCTTTTCATCAGATTCTGATGCTTATGCTACCATCTTCAGAATGGTTCTTGGTTCTTATTTATCCAGAGAAAGGGAAAGGAACTATCAGCCACCACTCGCCTCTCAGTACTTATGTTATAAATATATTTATTTGTTTAATGTCTGTCCTCCCATTAGAATGTAAGCTATGTGAAAGTAAGATTTTTCTCTTGTTTGTTTCATTCAGGGATTCAAAACCAGAGGCAGTTTTTCATCCAGGGAATATTTAGCAATGCCTGTTTGTCAACTAGGATGGGGGCTACTACTGTCATTGGTAGGGATAGAGGCCAAGGAAGCTGCTAAATACCTTATAGTACACAGGACAAGCCCCCTCTCCCACAACCAACAATAAAGAAGGCAGTCAAAATGTCAATAATGCTGAAGTAGAGGAACCCACAGTTGAAAAGTGGTGTCCAGCAAGTAGCAAGACTTACAAGTATTTGTGGAGTAAATGAAAAGGTAACTGACATATAATCTGTGTCAGGGACTACATTAGAGGCTTCATAGATGTAGCAAGGTCATCCACTGAGATATTAATTTGTTTTGATTCTCACTGGATTTTTCCTGGCTCCCTTTCCAGAAAGGTCAGAGTCGGGCATTTCCTGTCCTCAGAGTCTGTGACAAGGTTAAGAAGTGGCAGAAGGAAAGTCCTCTGCTTGCCTTTGTGAAGGGTGAGTCACTGACATTGTGCCATATATTCTGGAGGGTCTTTCTGTGGCCTTGTGGAGAGAGGAGTGTAGAGTCCTCATAGTGTCAAAGATTTAAGTCTTTTTTTCAACCTGCTAAGCTAGAGTTTTGAAGTTGGATTTAGTTTGATAAAATAATATGCCATTTTTTGTATATATAAATTTGTAGAGTAAAATTTATACATTTTGTACATTATTTGTTTTAAAAATTCTTAGTCAACCAGGCAACACAGTAGGCGTTACTGTTGCCATTTTATAGACGAGAAAACTGAGCTGAATTAACTCACTTCAGATCACACAGATTACAAATGAAAAAGACAGGATTTGATCCTAGCTCAGTCTGACTTCAGAACCCCAAACCAGGGTTTGAAGGAGCTTGTGGGTGACAAGACAACCTACGCTTTCACGCAGTATAAAACTTCCTTCCTGGACCGTTTCTTTTCTCACTAGGGTGGTTTTTGCTCCTAAAAATGATTTTCTCTTTCTCCCCAGGTGGACTATTGATTAATTAACTAATACTAGCACCTACTGTATTCTTTGGAAGGAATGATGCTAAAGCTGAAACTCCAGTACTTTGGCCACCTCATGCGAAGAGTTGACTCATTGGAGAAGACTCTGATGCTGGGAGGGATTGGGGTCAGGAGGAGAAGGGGATGACAGAGGATGAGATGGCTGGATGGCATCGCCAAATCGATGGATGTGAGTCTGAGTGAACTCCAGGAGCTGGTGACGGACAGGGAGGCCTGGCGTGCTGCGATTCATGGGGTTGCAAAGATTCGGACACGACTGAGCGACTGAACTTAACTGAACTGAGCACCTACTGTGTCCAAAATGTGAAGCTACCAGAGACGGCTTATAGGTTTTATGTGTCATCTCTGACCATTGATCACTGGCTATAAGTGTGTTGAGAAGGCTAAATGTAGAACTGAGCCTTCATCAGTTAGCCATCTGCTGCTGTGTCAGGTGGTTTGCACATGGTCCACACATTTACACTCTCTGAGGCAGTAAGGGCCAAAGATGAATAAGGTCTCCTATGGAAATAGCCAACCTTCAAGATTCAGCTCCAGTCCCATTATTCCCTCCAGAAGCTTTCCTGACCACTCCAGCTTCTCACTCTTCTAATCCTATAGTCAAGGTGAGACAGGAAAATAGAACAATACTCATGAAATTAGCACTGCTGCATCTGAGTATTCCCCCTGTATGTATCTCACTTCCTCAGCTGGACAGCAAGGAACTGGAGCTCAGTGGGCAGTGCTGCTGGAGTGCCTTGTCTCTCACATGGCTGAATGTAATAGTCACTCGGTGAATGTTTGCTGAAAAGAGGGTTAAATAAATGAGTGAATGAGGTGGGATACTGCATACCTTTTCCTATTGCTTGCTCCTTGGAAGAAAAGTTATGACCAACCTAGACAGCATATTAAAAAGCAGAGATATTACTTTGCCAACAAAGGTCTCTCTAGTCAAGGCTATGGTTTTTCCAGTAGTCATGTATGGATGTGAGAATTGGACTATAAAGAAAGCTGAGTGCCGAATAATTGATGCTTTTGAACTGTGTTGTTGGAGAAGACTCTTGAGAGTCCCTTGGATTGCAAGGAGATCCAACCAGTAAATCCTAAAAGAAATCAGTCCTGAATATTCATTGGAAGGACTGATGCTGAAGCTGAAACTCCAGTACTTTGGCCACCTGATGCGAAGAACTGACTCACTTGAAAAGACCCTGATGCTGGGAAAGATTGAAGGTGGGAGGAGAGGAGACGACAGAGGATGAGATGGTTGGATAGCATCACTGACTCTATGGACATGAGTTTGAGCAAGCTCTGGGAGTTGGTGATGGACAAGGAAGCCTGGTGTGTTGCAGTCCATGGGGTCACAAAGGGTTGGACACGACTGAGTGACTGAACTGAACTGGGCTGATTCCTATCGGATTGAAGAACCTACAAATATATACAAGATCTCAAAACTAAACAGTTCATGCCTAACATAGTAAAGGTCCTCCAGGATCCTGTTCTAGCATTGTGGTTAGTATATGTTCTGCCTGGTCAGTGTTCCTCAAACATCTGTAGTTGTTAAATATTTTGAACATGTAGATTGAACATTTCTGTCTAAAACTCTGTCTAAATCATCTCTAGAAGTCGTTATCCCATTTCTTGTTTTATTTATCTCCTAGGAGAAGGCAATGGCATCCCACTCCAGTACTCTTGCCTGGAAATTCCCGTGGACGGAGGAGCCTGGTAGGCTGTAGTCCATGGAATCTCGAAGAGTCAGACACGACTGAGCGACTTCACTTTCACTTTTCACTTTTCTGCTTTGGAGAAGGAAATGGCAACCCATTCCAGTGTTCTTGCCTGGAGAATCCCAGGGACAGCAGAGCCTGGTGGGCTGCTGTCTATGGGGTTGCACAGAGTCGGACACGACTAAAGCAACTTAGCAGCAGCAGCAGCAGCACTTGGCATATCCAAAACACTCCATATTTTATGTTCATTATTTATTTTATTGTCTATCTTCCCCCTGAGCAAGGGGGAAGAATGCAGTGAAGACAGGAGTTTTGTCTTGTTGAGTGACTGGTTGTTTCGATTACTAAACAGTAGCTGCACAAACAAACAACCCCAAACCTAGTGGCATAAAATAATAGTCATTCATTATGGGCAAAGATTTCGTGGATTAGAAATTCAAACAGGGTACACAGTAGGTGTATTAGTTTTCTACTGCTCTTTGACAAATTGCCAGAAATTTAGCAGCTTAAAATAACATGCATCTATTCTCTCAGTGGGTCAGGAGCCTGGGTATACCTTAGTTGGGCCCTCTGCTCAGAGACTCGCAAGATTGCGTCTAGAACTCAAGATGTTGGCTGGGTTGTGTTTCTTTCTGCAACAAGGGCCTTTCTCAAGTTCACATGGTTGTTGGCAGAAGCCAGTCCCTTATGGTTGTAGGACTGTTCACATTTTCTTGTTGGCTGTTAGCCAGGGACTGCTGTCAGCTTCTAAAAGCAGTCACTTTGCACGTGGTCCTCTCACAACATGGCAGCTTTCTTCTTCAAGGCTGGCAAAAAGGGCACAATCCCTCTTTCAGTAGCTTTTACTTTATTATATCTGGCTCACCCTGGATAATCTCACTTTTTATTAACTCAAAATCATCTCATTTGGGACCTTAATTACATTTGCAAAATCTCTTCACTTAGCCATGTGACATAATTAAGAGAGGGATATTCCATCATATTCACAGTCCTTCCCTTTTCCCCTCAACACACACTGAAGGAAGGGGCTTATACAGGATGTATACACAAGAGTGGGTGCAGGGGGAATCTTGGGGGTCATCTGAGAATTCTGCCTACTGTAGCAGAAGTGTCTTGTGACAGAATCATCATGATGCTGAAGGTTGAGGGAGATCTCTGCTGGGAAGACTTGAATGGCTATGGGGAGTGGTCTCTGCTGGGAATGGCTGAAGGCTGGAACCATTTGTGGCCACCTGTACCCAACTCTCTGGCCTCTAGTCAGAAAGAGCTCAAAAAAAAAAAAAAAAAATCTCAGCTGGGATTAAAGACCAGAGACATATGTGGCCTTTCCTTGCGGACTGTACTCTCAGCTTGGGGGCTGATTCTGAGAGGAAGCATCCCAAAAGGGATTGTCTGAAATTATTTCAAGAAATCAGGTGGAAGCTGTTTTTTTCTTTTTTTTAATGACCTAGACATAGAAGTCACATAGCATCACTTCTGTGCCATAAAACCTTTTAGATTCCAAAGACATAGACTCTCCCACTTGATGAGAGAAATGGCAAAAAATCTGTAGCTATTATTTTTTTTAAAAAACTACTACATTGTTTTATCTCTAGTAGGCCTGCAATAAATATTTGTTGAATTAAAGAAATATCTGTCTATTAAAACTAATTCAGTCTAGGATGGAATGAAATCAAGAACAACTATTTGGCAGAGACATATTTTAAATGATGAGTAAATTGAATAGTGAAAGTATAGGGAAAAGTGTGGCATAGAAACGTGGAAAAAAACGGGTACTTTAGGGGAGCTCTAGGTAGTTCAGTGTAGCTAGAGCACAGAGTGTGTAGGGAAAAATGGAAGGTGATGAGTGTGGAGACGTAGAGGGTGGCCAGGTCGCAGAGAGACTTGTGGGTTATGCTATGCAGTTTTTCTGAAAGATTTGAGGACACACTGAGAAGTACCACGAGTTCAGGGAGGCATTTTAGAAAGATTCTTATTGTGTGTGTAGTATAGGCATAGATTGGTGGTCTGGAGAGCAATAAAAGGCTGCTATAATAATTCAGATGAGAGATGATGAGAATGAACTGTGGCCTTTGCATTGAGAATGGAGAAGAGAGGACAGTTTGCCACATCAGAGTCTCATTCAATAATTGTAGCATTGCTTTACTTGTTTACTTATTTTTGCATTCATTGCAATCTGAATTCCTGTTCTTACTATTCATCACAGAGATTGATGTTCATCTGGAATGCGTGAGTGTTGAAACTCATCGGCATTAAGTCAGTCATGGTGTACAGTGCATCTGAGCACTACTCTCTATACAATCTTTACAGCTCGGCTCTGAACCGGCTCCCTTGGTGATGAGTGTTGGTGATGAGATATAAATACATTGAGATGAAACCACGACAGTCACCTTGGCTTGGAATACAGCAAGGAGACAGAATCTGATTCCTGCTTTGCTTGTGTTCAAAGCAGCATGACATATTTGTACAGGAGTGTTCTCTCTGGAGTGTCAAGTACTTAATAAATATCACCTCTGCACATTTTTTGCAAGTAGAGCCAGTTGAATTCCCAGGTTTCTAGGCCTTTTGCAGAGTTTGAGGTGAATGAAATTCTTCTATATATATATTTTTTTCTTTTCACCAGAAAATTATCAAAGGGTCGATCACTTTTAGGATGAGGACAGATTCTTGACTCCTTCCTGCGTGCTTGTGTGCTAAGTCACTTCAGTCATGTCTGACTCTTTGCAACCCTATGGACTGTAGCCCACCAGGTTCCTCTGTCCATGAGATTTCCCAGGCAAGAAACCCAGGAGAGGGTTGCCATGCTTTCCCCCAGGGGATCTTCTCAACCTGGGGATCGAACCTACATCTCTTAGTCTCCTGCACTGGCAGGTCGGTTCTTTACCACTAGTGCCACGTGGGGAGCCCTGACTCCTTCCTGCTGACGCTTATATTGCAGATTGGGAAACTAAGCTGAGGGTAAGACGAGGGCTTAACAGCTGGTCAGTGGGGACACCAGGGGGAAATTCAGATCACACATCCATGTCATGTAACTAACGGACTTGTCATCTTTAGTACCTGAAACAAATATATTTTGTTTAATGCATGTTTAGGAAATCTCGACATGAAGAATCCCTTCAATTCTGTTCAACAATGATTTATTTAACATGTAGCAAGTGCTATTCACAATGAGAGATTAATAACAACAAAAATACCTGTCCTCACGAAGCTCCCATTCTAGTAAGAGGAAATAATAAACAATAATGATAATAAAGAAATTATAACTAAAATTACACGTGTGCTAAAAGTAGCATTTAAAATCAATAGTGCATTAGAAGGTGAGGTGTTTTATAGGAAAAGGAAAGGTGAATGAATTAGGCTGGCGGATCTGAGGGAATGGTTTGTAATCTTAAATAGGGAGATTATGGTATGCTTATTAAAAGATGTTTTTCTCCTCAGCTCCACCCTGTTATATTTGAAAGCAGAAGCCACTTAAATTGCTCAGTCTTTCTGAGCCCCAGGTTCCCATTCATTCACTCAATCAGACAACACATTATTGTATTAGTGATGTTGGTTCCTATTCACGTTTTGGAAAATATCAATAAAAAACCGACACAGTCGCTGCTCTCATCTAATCTAGCAGGAAGGCGGACTTTAAATAAATTTTCAGAAAGTAAAATGCTTTGAAAATGAAAGCTTGGGGTGCTGTGAGAGCAAGCCATAAGGGATGTATAATCTAGTGTAGGAGTCTGGGAAGACCTCTGAGAAATTTCATTTATGCTGAGGCCTGGAGAATAACTGGGAAAGTAGGATGGGCTAGGACGGTAAAGGGTGTTCTGGATGGAGGAAACAGCCTGTGTGATGAGAGTCTGGGGTCTTTGATGACTTGATAGAAGTTTAGCATGGCTGGAGCAAAGAGGATGAAGTGGGAGATGTCTGGAGAGGTAAGTAGGGGTCAAATCACACAGGGCCTGTAGCCATGTAAACTATCTGCAAAATAGAGATGAAGAATGATGCACAGCATCTGGCATTGAGTAGGTACGCAGCAAATGATGGCTGTTAACCATGTAAATGATGACAACAGTGATAATGACATTCAGCAGTGCATAAGCCTAAGCCAGTTGAAAGCTGGTATCTTTGGCGTATCTTCTGGGTAAGTTAAGCTTCATGTTAGAGGCAGGAGGCTGACTTGGGAATGAAAACTGAATTTAAGTGAAAATGAAGTTATCCATTGACTTATGAGCCCAATGTGCATGTTTCCTGATTTTCTTGGCAGGTGCTAAGAGAGTGAATTTGGAAACAGGTAGATCTGGTTCCCAGGGTTAAGTCTTCCACTAACTGAGAACATGACCTTGAACAATTTTTTTTTTACCTCTCTGGATCTCAGTGATTTTACCTGTAAAATGGAGAAAGTAGTACTGTTCACACTCAAAGGGCTCATTGAAGATCAAATGGAATATTGGGGAAATTTTATTGCAGCTTCTGTAATGTGACAGTTTGGTTTGACTTACTCTTCATTACATTAATGGGGAAAAGATCCTAAGAAAAAGCCTCCCCTTTGTATTTTCCCAAGACCAGGTTCTTTCCGTCACAACTGTGATGTGTTTCAACATTTCCCAGCCTGTGTGCTGATGCCTTCTTTGGTTATTAGGGAATACTGTTCTGAGGCTCCAGTGGATTTATAGTGCTGCCTTAAAATTCAGTCTAAGCTGAAAACAAATACAAAGTTGGGAACTGGTGGTTAGATCATATGACATTCATTCACACTTCTCCATAAATAATGGGGTCTGTTTAGGTGGCAATAGACAAGTCTCATCTCCCCCATATTACTGTAATTATTAACTACTACTCCTAAAATCTATGGAGTTATCCTTATTGTTATTATTATGAAACTCAATCCCATTTCCATGTCATAAAGATAAACCAAATCTCATTTCAATTAGTTACAGCAGGAGGGAATGAACTTTAAACAGACATTTAATTTCTGAAAAAAAAATTAGGAAGTTCTTCATGGAAATGTTATGGCATTTTGAAACAGATTAATAGTTCAGTGTGAACACATCCACCCTGCAGCTAAATGATGGGTGTATGGTGATGAGGAGACAGGTTAAATGAGCAAAACCAGTTGATACCACTGGTTTGGTTCTAATCAAATAATGTTCACTTTATGACTCTTGAGTGCTATTCTTTTTTTTTTATAATTCACTTTACAGATTGAATTATTGGTCTTCCATTATAGATGTATTTTATTTATTAAGAGAAAGTAGTTGACTTTCAGGTGATGATAAAATTTAACAAAAATATTGCCACCCTAGATGCTATGGAGAGATTTACATTCTCCCCCAAAAAGTAGCTGGGGGCAGAGGGGAGGGAACCCAGAGCTGATTCAGAAAGCTTGTTCTTTCTTTCTTTTAATCTTTTCTTTTTATTAACATTCATATCCAAGAGTGTGCCCACTTTTCAGCAGCTGAACATGACAAGGGGAAAAGGTTTCAGTGATGAATTCTGGTGTGTGTCTGTAAATTTCATGCTTGTGAAGTTGGATTAATAGCAAGGCAGACTGAAGTCCTTTTGTTCTTGCACAAACAGCTACAAAGCAGAGAGCGACAATGTGAGTGTCCCAGTGTAGCAAGGCCTCGAGGCATGACTGGGGGGACCTCATCGTCAATCTCTGGCCTCTCTTCTGAGGGCTAATTATGGCATTTGTTCCACTGGGACCTGGATGGGAACCACGAAACGAATGTCAGCAAGACTTCAGTGTTTCTTTCAGCCTCCATGAAAGCTGGATTTGAAGGCAATCTTTCAAATCTGTTGCCATGGAATTACCATCCAAGGCCTTTATATATACTTCTTGGTTCTTAGGGAAGGAGTCTATAAGCTAAACTGGCTCTTGTGTGGTTACAGAAGAATTGGTTTTGGGAGTTTTGGAATATAGTTTCTTGAGGACATAGAAACTGTTGATAGATGTATGATGGGATTAAACCCTCTACTCCTGGAAAAGAGAGGCCACTTCACTGTGCTGTTTTACAAAAAACAAGCCTTTTGGGGGATCTGTTGCAGACAATTGAAATAAGTTAATAAGACTGTTATTAACTGTTTACCTAACACTTGTTATTTGTTATAAACAAGTAAAGCAGTTTACCTAACATCATTTTAAAAAGCATCTCAAAGTATTTCATCTAATTCAGTTTAGCACAGTTTATAGCCCTACTAATTAGCTTAGTGACTAGACATAGTTCTTCTTAAATGAGGGCTTATCTTCACTAACTTTTTGCAGAGAAATGAGAAAAATAATGTAGCTTTCCTATAAAGCCTAATTAATTTTTCAACTTTAGGCATTAAAGATATCCTTTTTTTTTATGAAGTGATGCTGGCGGAGGAGCCTGGTAGGCTGCAGCCCATGGGGTCGCTAAGAGTTGGACACGACTGAGTGACTTCACTTTCACTTTTCACTTTCATGCATTGGAGAAGAAATGGCAACCCACTCCAGTGTTCTTGCCTGGAGAATCCCAGGGACAGGGGAGCCTGGTGGGCTGCCATGTTATGGGGTTGCACAGAGTCAGACACGACTGAAGCGACTTTGCAGCAGCAGCAGCAGCAGCAGCAGCAGCTGGTGGTAGATGGTAGTTGTTTTTTCAAATGCTCTTTACAAAATACAAAAGATGACAAACTTAGGTTTATTATCACATTAAAAAAGCTGTTTTTAAATTTTTCAGGTCAACAAAATTCCCAAATCTGAAAACTACTGTCACAGCAAGGGCTTTAGAGTTAGAAATACTACACTTCATGACTTACCAGCTATTTGATCTTGAGCAAGATAATTACTTTTCTGAGCCTTGATTCTTCTCATTTGTAAAATGAAGACCAAAGTATCTATCTCAGAGAGATATTGTAAGCTAGCAACATTCATAAAAGTAAAACATTGGAAATGGTCCAAGTTAATGAATGCAAATGTTCACCAACTGGTGACTGGATAAACAATGATATACCTGTGCATGGAATACTATTCAGTAATTAACAAGAATGAACTACTGATCCATGGGATAACATGGGTAAACCCCTAAAACATGTTAAGTGAAAAGAGCTAAATACCCAAGACTACAAACTGCATTATCCCACTTACACTAAACATCCAGAAAGGACAAATCTATAGAGGCAGAAAGTAGATTCATAGTTCCCTAAGGCAGGGAGTGAGAACAGGGATTAACTGCAACTGGATATGACGCATCCCTTTTGAGTAACAGAAATATTCTAAAACAGGACCATGGTGATGCCGGCACAACTGCTGTTTACAAAAAATTATTGAGTTATATACCTAAAGTGGGTGAACTTCCTTGGTATGAAATAATACCTCAATAAAGCTGTTTAAGGGCTTCCCCAGTGGCACAGTAGTGAAGAATCCACCTGCTAATGCAGAAGATGCAAGAGATGTGGGTTTGATCCCTACATTGGGAAGATCTCCTGGAGTAGGAAATGGCAACCTACTCCAGTACCCTTGCCTGGAAAATTTCATGAACAGAGGAGCCTGGTGGGCTACAGTTCATAGGACTGCAAAGAGTTAGACACAATTGAGTGTGTGTGTGCATACACACACACAGCTGTTTAAAAAATAATTTTAAAAGAAAAAAGAAAAAAATAAACTAACATCTGTGAAGCACTTAGCCTATTGCTGGTATATGGTATGTAAAATTAAAGTGGAAGTTGATCAGTTGTGTCTGGCTCATGGACTGTAGCCCGCCAGGCTTCTCTGTCCATGGAATTTTCCAGTCAAGAATACTAGAGTGGGTTGCCATTACCTTCTCCAGGGGATCTTTTCAATCCAAGGATCAAACTCGGGTCTCCTGCACTGCAGGCAGATTTCTTACTATCTGAGCCACCAGGGAAGCCCAATGATCAATAGATGCAGAAAAAGGTTATGACAAAATTCAGTACCCATTTATGATAAAAACTCTCCAGAAAGTGGTTATAAAGGGAACATACCTCTATATAATAAAGACCATATTCGACAAACCTACAGCTAACATTATACTCAATGGTAGAAAGCTGAAAGCATTTCCTCTAAGGCCAGAAACAAGACAAGGGTGTCCACTCTCGCCACTTTTATTCAGCGTAGTTTTGAAAGTCCTAGCTATGACAATCAGAGAAGAAAAAGAAATAAAAGGAATCTAAACTGGAAAAGAAGTTACACTGTCACTGCTTGCAGATGACACGATCCTATACATAGAAAATCCTAAAGACGCTACCAGAAAACTACTAGAGGTTATCAATGAACCTGGTAAAGTTGCAGGTTACAAAATTAATACACAGAAATTTTAAATTAAAAAGCCCCATGTATAATTAAGAGCATCACAATTATAGAACCATGTTGGCTAACTTTTCAGAGAACTCTTCCTCCGCTATGACTTGTTGGACTTCTCACGAGGGAGACATTAGTTAAAATCATTATGATTTCAGTGTCTATGTGTTACTATAGTTAATATACACCCGTGCCTGCAAGGAAATTGCAAGCTAGTTGGGGAGACAAGACCTATGCATTAAGTAATTAGATGCTTAAATAAGCCATTTTAAGATTAAATTCCAAGTTGAATCACAAAGATAGTTGTTGGTCTGAGACTTCAGAAAAAAGTAAAATTTCTATGTCAGAAAAGAGGCCCTAAGCTGGATTTTGAAGCATGAAGAAATCAGGTAGAAGAGAAGAGGCAGAGGGATGTTCCAGAAAGGAAAAGAAGGATAAACAGTCACAGAGAAATGTCAACCATGATCACTCAGAGAGCTAAAAAGAGTTTGGGCTTTGAAGGGAGACAGATTTGAGTTTGGACTCTGGACCACCTTGGCAAACTGTGTGACCCTGAGCAAGTAACAATTTCTGAGACCTAATTGCATTAACTATAAAGAGGTGGAAATAATACCTATCTCTCAGGATTAATGTTAGTATTAAGTGAGATATCCTACATAAATCTCTTAGCATGATGCCAGGCTTATAGAAGGTATTTAATAAACATGAATTTCCTTTCCTTCTATGCCCTCAAAAAGGTGATAATTTGGCTATGAAGCACATACTAGGAATAATTTTTTTAAAAGACAATATCAGAATAAAACCAAATTTAAGAAAAATTTTGATTTTTAGTTGGAGTATAGTTGGTTTGCAATGTTGTGTTAGTTTCTGCTGTACAGCAAAGTGAGTAAATTACACATATATCCACTCATTTTTAGATTCTTTGGCCATGTAGGTCATTACAGAGTATCGGGTAGAGTTCCTCGTGCTGTACAGTATGTCCTTCTTAGTTATCTACTTTATATATAGCGGTATGTTAAAACCAAATTATATAGTTAATCAGACATTTTTATTTATTTTAAGATCTAGTTTATCAATTGATGCAGCCTGTATTTCTCTTGGCAATACTCTTGGTAGTTTTTAAAAATCAATCTTAATATGGTACAATTTACATATAACAGAGTACATCCATTTAAAGTATATAATTCAATGAGTTTTGAAATACGTATACACGGTGTAACCACCAGCATCAGGATACAGAACATTTCCATAATTCTCAAAAGTTCCCTCATGCTTTCTATCCTCCTTCCAATCCTGGCCACAGGTAACACTGTGTTTTCCATGACTATTGGTTAGTTTGCTCTTTTTAGAATATGGTATAAATGGAATTATGCAATATGTATTCCCTTGTGCTTGGCTTTTGTTCACAATGTTTTTCAGATTTACCCATATTGTTGCATTTTAGTAGTCCATTCCATTTTATTGTTAAGTGGTATTCCATTGTATGGATATATTGCAATTTATTTATCCATGCTGGAAGAAATTTGAATTGTTTCCAGTTTTTAACTGCTATGAATAAAACTTCAGTAAACATTTGAATGCACCCTTTGGTAAACATATGTTTTCACTTTGGGGAGGTAAATACCAAAGAGTAGAACTGCTGTGTCATAAAGTATATCTAACTTAATAAGAAACTGCCAAAATTTCCCAGTGTGGTTGCTCCATTTTACATTCCCAACAGTAGTACATGAGAGTTCCAGTTTCCTACATCTTCATCAAAACTAAGTATTGTCAGTCATTTTAATTTTAGCAGATGGTTGGTGAGAAATCACAATATCTCACTGTGATTTCTAATTTATATTTTTCTGATAACTAATGATTTGGGGCTTATTGACCATTTGCATACTTTCTCTTGTAAAATATCTGTTCAATTCTTTTGTCCATTTAAGAATTTGGGCACTGGTAGTTTTAATCATTTTTAAAATGTCTGTCTTACCTTGTAATTGTTGTTCAGTCACTCAGTTGTGTCTGACTCTTTGCGATCCCATGGACTGCAGCACTCCAAGCTTCCCTGTCGTTCACCAACTCCCGAAGCTTGCTCAAATTCATGTCCATCGAGTTGGTGATGCCATCCAACCATCTCATCCTCTGTGTCCCCTTCTCCTGCTTTCAATCTTTCCCGGCATCAGTGTCTTTTCTAATGAACTGGCTCTTTGCATCAGGTGGCCAAAGGATTGGAGTTTCAGCTTCAGCATCAGTCCTTCCAATGAATATTCAGGACTGGTTTCCTTTAGAATGGACTTGTTGGATCTCTTTGCTGTCCAAGGGACTCTTAGGAATCTTCTCTAACACTACAATTCAAAAGCATCAATTCTTTGGCATTCAGTCTTCTTTATGGTCCAACTCTCACATCCATACATGACTACTGGAAAAAACCATAGCTTTGACTATGCAGACATTTGTCGGCAAGGTGATGTCTCTGCTTTTTAATATGCTATCTGGGTTTGTCATTGCTTTTTTTCCAAGGAGCAAGCATCTTTTAATTTCATGACAGCAGTCACCATCTGCAGTGATTTTGGAGCCCAGGAAAATAAAGTCTGTTCCTGTTTCCATTGTTTCCCCATCTATTTGCCATGAAGTGATGGGACTTAGGCCATAATCTTCATTTTTTGAATGTTGAGTTTTAAGCTAGCTTTTTCACTCCTCTTTCACCTTCATCAAGAGGCTCTTTAATTCCTCTTTGCTTTCTGTCATAAGGGTGATATCATCTACATGTCTGAGGTTATTGATATTTTTCCCGGAAATCTTGATTCCAGCTTGTGCTTCGTCCAGCCTGGTGTTTCACATGATGTACTCTGCATAAAAGTTAAATAAGCAGGGTAACAATATACAGCCTTGATGTACTCCTTTCCCAATCTGAAACCAGTCCATTGTTCCATGCCCAGTTCTAACTGTTGCTTCTTGACCTGCGTACAGGTTTCACAGGAGGCAGGTATGGTGGTCTGGTATTTGCATCTCTTTAAGAATTTTCTACAGTTGTGATCCACACAGTCAAAGATTTTAACATAGTCAATGAAGCAGAAGTAGATGTTTTTCTGGAATTCTGTTGCCTTTTCTATGATCCAATAATGTTGGCAATTTGATCTCTGGTTTCTCTGCCTTTTCTAAAACCAGCTTGAACATCTGAACGTTCTCAGTTTGCATACTGTTGAAGCCTAGCTTGGAGAATTTTGAGCATTACTTTGCTAGCGTGTGAAAGGAGTGCAATTGTCTGGTATTTTGAACAATCTATGGCATTGCCTTTCTTTGGGATTGGAATGAAAACTGACCTTTTCCAGTTCTAGGGCCACTGCTGAGTTTTCCAAATTTACTGGCATATTGAGTGCAGCACCTTCACAGCATCATCTTTTAGGATTTGAAATAGCTCAGCTGGAATTCCGTCACCTCCACTAACTTTGTTCGTAGTGATGCTTCCTAAGGCCCACTTGACTTCTCACTCCAGGATGTCTGGCTCTAGGTGAGTGATTACATCATTGTGGTTATCTGGGAAATCCAAAGAAGGAAAGATAACAATTTACTTGGGGAACTGGGAAAAGCTTCATGGAGAAGTTGACATTAGAGGTGAGTCTGGAAGCTGAAAATGATTAGGATGTTTGAGGATGGAAGGATAGGGAAAGGTACTATGGGTCAGCAGAGGGACTAGGAAGCATGAGGAAAAGCCCAGAGGTGGAAAGGCTGAGGTAATGGTCCACAGACCAGCTTGAAATAAGACTGGTGAGTAGGCATATGACCCAGCAATCCCATTATTGGGCATATACCCAGAGAGAACCATAATTCAAAATGGAACATGCATCCCAATGTTCATTGCAGCACTATCTAAAGTAGCCAGGACATGGAAGTAACCTACATGTCCATCAACAGAAGAACGGCTAAAGAAGATGTGAAACATGTATATGATGGAATATTACTCAGCCATAAAAGGAACGAAATTGGGTTATTTGTAGAGACATGGATAGACCTAGAGACTGTCATACAGAGTGAAGTCAGAAAGAGAAAAATAAATAATGTATATTAATGCACATATGCGAAATCTAGAAAAATGACATGCTGCTGCTAAGTCACTTCAGTTGTGTCCGACTCTGCGACCCCATAGATGACCTTATTTGCAATTTGCAAAGCAGAAGTAGAGCCATAGACATAGAGAACAAATGTGGGTACCAAGGGAGAAGGGGGAGGGTTGGATGGAATTGGGAGATTGGAACTGGCATATATACACCACTGATAACTATGTATGAAATAGATAACAGATTAGAGCCTATAGTATAGCTCAAGGAACTTTACTTGATGTTTTGTGGTAAGCTAAATGGGAAGGAAATCCATAATAGATGGGATATATGTGTATGAATAAGTGATTTACTTTGCTGTACAGTAGAAACTGATGCAACATTGTAACACAACTATATTCCCCCAAAAAATAAAGGCTAGAGAGTAGGGAGCAGCATTGTGGCAAGTAAGTTCAATACACTTGTCTCTCACTTGGGGAGAGTTGCCTTAGAATGGAAAAAGAGCTTCTTAGAGAAACACACATGACAAAAATTCTTACTACTTCTAGTCAATTGTAAGTGGTAAGACTCTATTCAGGATATAACTAGACAGACTAGGTCCCATACTCTAAACTCCCGTAACCCTCTCATTTCAAGGTTCACTATGCTTGTTGATTTACCTGCTTGCTGGGTTGAAGTTGGATGAGGGCAGGAATCATGTTGGTTTTACTAGTGTATTATTTCAGGGCCTGTTTATTTAATGAGCTAATTAATGAAAAATAAACTTTATTTCTGAGATTTAGAATCTTTGCAATAGAATAAATAGCTGTGAATTTCTACAGCTATTATAATAGTAAACTACCTAATTGACTGAAAAGTTTAACTAGAAGATTTTGTTTTAAGATTCTGGGTTTTATTCCAGCATTGTCTGTTTTAGCAGGGATTTTTACATTTTATAATAATAAGAGCTATAATGGAAAAAGGCACTTACTCTACACCAGACATTGTATTAAAATGTTCTTTATACAAAATGAGAAATTTGATGTCAAAAGAAGTTGAATTATTTGCCCATGATTCATAGTAAGTAGCAGAGTTGGGATTTGAATTCAACTGTGGTTGTGGGTAAAGTTAGTGTTTTTAACCACTCTGTTCTACGGGGACATTGGACTGGTGTTACATCACTGATTCTTTAAACAAAGTACTTCAACTTGAGCCCATTATTCCTACAGAAGCTTCCAGGTGATACTCGATTTGATCAAAAGTGTGAATTTGAGCACCCAGGTTCTACCTTCAACCTAGGCTAGTGTCTGCTGACCGGAAATGTGAAGTACAGTGACCAGTGGCTTGCAGAATGTTGAAGCTATTTTGCAGTTTAATTTTACTACCTTGCTGTTCTAGTGCAAATTTGGAGACAGCCTATTCAAGGCACTTGAAAAGGATTCCCCTATGTTTTGTCTTTCTTTGAAACTGCTGAAATTTGGGAACTATTCCAAGTTAGGTAGTGTCTGCTAGGGTGCTAAGGGGAACAGGCTACAGAGGATGTCCAACATAGCCTCGTACCTCTTTGCTTGGTAAATTTTGTATCACCTGAAAAATTTCCGCTGTTAAAAAAAAGAAGAGGGACTTCTCTGCTGGTTCAGTGGTTAAGAATCTGCCTGCCAATGTGAGAGACATAGGTTTGTTTGATCCCTGGTCCAGGAAGATCTCACTTGCCATGGGTAACTAAGCCCGTGTGCCACAACTACTGAGCCGTGAGTCCTGGAGCCAGTACCCTGCAGCAAAAAAGGCCACTGCAATGAGAGGCCGGCACGTGGCAACTGAAGAGTTGCCTCCACTCACCACAGCTAGAGAGAGCCCAGGCACAGCAGGGAAGACCCAGCGCAGCCATGAATAAATAAATAGACAATTTTTTTTTAAAGAAGAAAAAATTCAATGAAAATTTATGCATTTTCTATATGTATTAATTGTGGGTAAATCTGATTTTAGAAACAGCGTTGAGTACACTTGAAACCAATCTTTAGGCTAAAATTTAAACACTCAAGTGGTTTCCTATTATTTTCAGTTGACTCAAGGAGCTATTTTCTCCTTTTTTCTACATATTTTTCAAACAAACTGTGTGTGCCTTCATACACATATATGTACCAAAATGCCTCCTTAAAACAAATAGTTTGGGTATGGTGAAAAACATATTCCAAGTAAGCCATTGCTTTTGTCGCATATCTTATGTGCCTTTGAGCACAATTCCTGAAATTCATTTCGTGGGCGTTCACTTAGAATTTTCTGAAGAACAATTTCTCTGTAAATTATTAACTTTTTATTGCCGCATTTCCTAGATTCAATCAGATTAACATTTAGTGTCATTTCTCAAATAGGGATAATCATCCTGATTATGCTTTGGAGAAAGAACTTGCACACTATCTACCTTTTAGGCTTTTAATTTATCTTATTTATTTGGCAGGAATGTGTATATGTGCCGGGGCAGAGAGAAGCGGAAAGGGATGACACTTGATGGGAATGGATAAGTTGAAAATCATTCCATATTGAGTTTACGGCATTTGGTTTCCTCTGCCGTGGGCATATCAGAAAGCCGACAAAATATGCAGGCTAAGGAGGACGGATTCCCTAAGTGGCTTCTGAATACAACATTTATTTCTAGCCAGTAAAGTTTAGCAAACCATGTCCGGTGCTGTTGACAAGTAGCACAAACTGAATGACAACAGTATGCTTTTGATGTGCTGGAGAAGGTAGGGTCTGAAACTCCTTGCTTTACTGACTCGCCACAGTATGTGGTAAAGTCCAAAGGAGCAGCGATGCCCACACTGAACCCCCTTGCTATGGTAGCAGCTACTTCAAACATAGTTTCATGAATAGAAGCTCATTTGACCCTTGACCAGAACCAGGCTCTAAATTGGCAGTCTGAGAATCAGAGTAATTTGTATCATTTCAATTAGTTACTTGCTGCATAACGGGGAGGTCATGACTTTCTGCCGTGATTACTGCCCATGGCAACCAAGCTTGAATGTACCATCAGTTTCCAAATACTTTCACTTAATAAATGTAACTTCATAAACAAGGCTCAATTGTTGGGGGTACACAACAAAGTGAATTATCCACTCCACAACTGAACGAGCGGAAGATGACATAACTTTGTCGGCAAGATCCTTTCAAATTTTTTTTTTCCTTAAGGGAGAAGCTGATAAATGGGGTTAATAACATTGACTGAATGAGCAGTATTGATCTTTGGCTATGTAAAACAGCCAGGAGAGAAGTGAGTTTGTGTAAGAGCACTGTTGTAGTTCTGAAAGCCGGCAGTTTTCTTTCACTGTTTGCTCTGTATAACCAAAATTCAAAAATCCTAAAATCAATGTTGCCATTGTTGGATCCAAACAGCACACCCTTCCACAGACAATGCAAAGAATTTCAAAATATAGATAGCTCTCTGATACATACAGATCTGATTGTAAGAAACATTGGGTTGTTTTCTTTCTTGAACAGAAAGGGCAGCTTGTTTCAGGGCGAAGACAATGGTGTGTCTAGATGCCTGTGAAACTTCATGAACCCAGTGCAATAATTCAAGCCTTTGATTCGAAAAATGTTTTGTATGTCTTCCTCCACATCTGCAGATACCTCCGCTTTCCCTTGATGCCAGCCAAGAGTTGTTAGCAAGTCAATGTTTTCCACTTGAGGAAGAAAAAAAAGTTCAGCATGTACATAAGTTTTGCTATTTGGCTTTTGTTTTTTGAATTAAAATAAAGGTTTCCTTCTTCCATGTCACAATCTATTAGCCAGTGGGAAACCTGGTATCACAGTTCTCTCCCATTCACCCCTGCATTTGTAGCAGATTTGACGGTGTGTGGAAACCAACATGGGCACTGCTCTGTGACTGTGTCACCTACAATCAGCTTGTGCTGTGGCTCAGATTAATCATGACAGTAGGCAATATTTCCAACATTATTAGAAGAGAAACCTAATATTTTGGGACATCAGGGATCTCTGAGCTGTTGTCCATCAAACTGAGAACCTTCATTTCCTACTCCTTGGATGGGTAATCTTAAGTTTTAACCACTTAATGGACAAAACGCTTCTTTAACCAAAAATAAAATAAAAGAGGAAGATGTGGCTATTCTGCTATTTAAAGTTGTGTCTTGAGGTTATGCCCAAAAGGTTTGGTAGTCATGCTGTCCAGTGGTAGACTCCCATTCTTTCTTAAAAGCTATCCATCCTCATTCCTAGGTTTTTCTGGATTTCCATCCTTGGGAAGCTTTGTGATTAAAGCTGTGGATGGTGGTAGGATAGAGATCTGTATGCTACTGTTAAACTTTTATCTTATACATTTCCTATCATGTAAACAGAATGAAGATTTGCCAAGGACATCACCAGAACAACTTCCAGGAAGGAGATTGAGTTTGCATTTGAAGGATACTTATTAATATCCTTATTTATAATAAGGATACTTATTATAAAAAATGGATTAAAAGTATATATGCCAAGTTATGTGATTCAATTTGACAGTACCATTTAGAAAGTGTATAGTTTTTAGGTCTGAATATACTTGCTTTGATGTACTTTTACCTTTTGTCTGGCTAATTTAGTTACATGACCAGGACTAAAAACTAGGTACTCTATCGATCCTTTGATACTCTGATTTTTCTTCTTTGTTGATAAAAACCAAGACTATCAGATGCTAATGCAGATGCTATAGAGAACATACCATCATTCATGGCTTCCCAATGGTCCAAATCTTTCTGTATTAAACTTTCATTGAACATCTAATATAGTCTAAATACTAGGGATTTTAAAAAGCCTTTAGTCATGTCAAGGCAGCACACTATGCTTTGAGAATCTGGTTCCTATTAGAAATGATGTATCATGATGACATAATGTGTCATCCATTCAATTCATAGATACAGGAAATCAGAGCAACCAGGGGCTGTTGCCACACTTTTGGGTTCCTGTTTTAGACCTCTTCCTTTTAGCCCCTAGAAAAGAGTAAGTTTCAAATAAATATGTGTGGAATGAATGATTCCTCAAACTAATTTGCAGGCAGTATTATCAGAAAGAGATCTAAGTCTTGATACATTGCCTTTGCATTTAGCAAGTTTTGGTATGTGAACAGCTTAACATTTTCTAGTTGAAATTATATAATGTATAAATTATATAATAACAGACACTATACAATTAACTGATCATGCTCTACCTTCTCATTCAATCTCAGGAAAAGAACCTGATAAAGTTCAGGACTTTTCCTGGGATCTTTCTTTCCTTTTTAGGCTTTGGCTGCTCCCAGGTCTATCCATCATCATTTTAGCTTTGAAAGTTGGTTCATTTGTCTTGTTCCCTCAGTTCCGTCACCTCAAGCTTTGAAGGTGGAGCCCCAGTTTCTTGACTGTGGTCTTTCACTGGCCCACTCCCTGCTGGTACCCACTCCATCATTCTTGCAGCTATTTGATCTTCTTGGTTTCCTCTGTGTCAGACTCTGCTCAGCCACCTGATGGTTTTTGGTTCCAGGCTTGCCACATATTGTCCATTCTCTTTCTGACTTGTCATTCCGTCATTAGGTTAAGCTTCAACCTTTTCTTTATTCTTTTAATTAAGAAATGGTTTATTGTGTTTTTTCTGATTGCATAGTCATACTTTGTTATGGAAATTTTGGAAAAATGAAGAAAAGCCCAGTGAAAAACTAAAACATCTACAATCTCGCCATCTAGAGAGCATCACTGTTGCCATTTTAGAATATGAGGTCCCAGATGCTTTTTTCCCACTATTTTCCTTCCTTGTTTCCTTATTTTTTTCCTTCCCATGTGTTTTGGGGCTGTTTTGGATAGCTTAGAAAATTATTGGCTTCTTGAGCATTTTTTTCTTTTTATCATCAAAAGCATTACTTTGAGCATTTTTCTTCAAAGATTATCTCCAAATGCTATAAAATTCCGTTTTCTTCTATTGCCTCTGTAATTTTCCTTCTCATTTCCTTCCCACAGTTTCAGGCCCACATAAAATAACTCATGGTTTAATATAATACATGTTCTCCATAGACTTTTTGGTTTGGCCTGCTTGGATGTACTCTGTTATGAAGTTTTAATCTTGTAATAAGATTGTAATCTTCTTTGCTTTTCCACACATGACTGGCACTTTTTTTTTTCCTGGGAAAAATATAGGATATTTCAAGCTTTTATGCCTTACAAACTCTATTACTGGTGGTTTAGCTGCCAAAGAACATAGGGTGTAATACCCAGATTACCTTTCTAGACTTCCCAATTATAAAAGAGACCTATATATGTCATCCAGAAGTTAGGCATAATTCTACAAATTATGCACTAGTTTCAGTCTTTTTAAAACCTTAAAAGGCTTCTCGATCATTCACTCATTTACCCAGAAAAAATTTATGGTGCATCTTCTTTGTCCAATAGAAACATAATGTAAGCCGCAAATGTGAACCACATATATAATTTATTTTTTTCTAGTAGCCACATTAAAGAAGGAAAAGTAAACCAGTAAAACTAATTTCAATTATATATTTAACTGACACAAAAGAGACAACTCATTGGAAAAGACCCTGATCCTGGGAAAGATTGAAGGCAAAAGGAGAATAGGGTGTCAGAGGAGGAAATGGTTAGATAGCATTACCGACTCAAGGGACATGAATTTGAACAAACTCCAGAAGATAGTGAAGGAAAAGGAAGCCTGGCATGCTGCAGTCCATGGGGTTGCAAAGAATCAGACATGACTGAGTGACTGAACAACAATTCTGTTTAACTTGATAGACTCCAAGTATTCTGTGTGCTTAGTTGTGTCCAACTCTTTCTGACCCCATGGACTGTAGCCTGCCAGGCTCCTCTGTCCATGGAGATTCTCCAGGCAAGAATATTGGAGTGGGTTGCCATGCCACCCTCCAGGGGATCTTCCCAATGTAGGGATCAAAACCAGGTCTCCTGCATTGCAGGTGGATTCTTTAAAGTCTGAGCCACCAGGGAAGCCCCAAAATAGTCTGTATAGATAATAAATATAAAAATTTTCAAAACTGTTTCTCGTGTCTTCAAAATCAGTGTTTATTTTATATTCGCAACACATCTTAATTTGAATCAGCTCCATTTCAAGTATTCAGTAACCATATGTGGCTGTGGCTACCTTATTGGACAGCACTATTCCAGAGACTCTTGCTGAAAAGTCTTATGATGAGCAAGACAGATACAGTCCTCACACATAGCCTGTACTCTGATAGGAAAAGCAGTCATACATAAGTGAATATTAATATTATACCTACAACAAGAACAAATGAAGAAGCAAAAATGCCAGGCTAGGGCAAGTGCCAATTCAAATAGCTACACATCCAAACTATTTCTGGGACTGGGTTTGGGTCAGGGGGAAGAAATTCAACTTCTCTCTATTGTTTCCCCCATTAGGTTTGTAATGAACTAATTGTGTGATCTTGTGTGTGTGTGTGTTCAGTGGCCCAGTCATGTCTGACTCTTTGTAATCTTGGGCCAGTCAATTAACCTCTTCCTTCTGGACTCAGATTTGAATAATCACCCACAGCTCCTTGACTCTAAAGAACCTACATTAAGAAACAAAATAGAAGAACCTACATTTAGGCAACTCTGCCCTATGTGTGTGCTCAGTTGCTAAGTTGTATCGAGCTCTGTACGACCCTATGGACTGTAACCCACCAGGATCCTCTGTCCATGGAATTCTCCAGGCAAGAATACTGGAGTGGGGTTGCTAATTCTTCCTCCAAAGGATCTTCTTGACCCAGGGATTGAACCTACATCCCCCGTGTCTCCTGCGTTGGCAGGCAGATTCTTTATCACCGAGCCGCCTGGGAAGCCCAACTCTACCCTACTGCTTTCCATAATTATTAGTTTAATGTCTGTGTTCCCTGCCATAATGTAGCTAATGTGAGGTTAGAGAATCTTCCCCATTTGTCTATTTCTGTCTCTTCAGCACCATCTTTCCATATTTTTTGAATGAATTAATAACCGAAGGAGTGATGAAGACTGAAAGGCTTCCCACTTAAAATCTCTTGTTAGGATTAAAATTCATGTGTTAGTTTCAGTTCAGTTCAGTCACTCAGTTGTGTCCGACTCTTTGCGACCCCATGAATTGCAGCACACCAGGCCTCCCTGTCCATCACCATCTTCCGGAATTCACTCAGACTCAGGTCCATCAAGTCAGTGATGCCATCCAGCCATCTCATCCTCTGTCGTCCCCTTCTCCTCCTGTCCCCAATCCCTCCCAGCATCAGAATCTTTTCCAAAGAGTCAACTCTTCACATGAGGCGGCCAAAGTACTGGAGTTTCAGCTTTAGCATCATTCTTTTCAAAGAACACCCAGGGCTGATCTCCTTTAGGATGGACTGGTTGGATTTCCTTGCAGTCCAAGGGACTCTCAAGAGTTTATGTTCTCCCATATGCTAAACTTCTCCCTGCCTCCTCCTCTCCTTTTCTGTCATTTCATAACTATTTGGGTAAGGCTTGCTTACTCTGTATCAGAAATTGTGAAAGACACTGGTAGGTAAATATAAAAAACTGACAGAGTCCCTGCCCTCAAGGAGCTTGGAGACTTTTTGATGTGTTGTTACAATTGATAACAGCTAGTCCCACCACTTCATGGGAAATAGATGGGGAAACAGTGGAAACAGTGTCAGACTTTATTTTGGGGGGCTCCAAAATCACTGCAGATGGTGACTGCAGCCATGAAATTAAAAGACACTTACTCCTTGGAAGAAAAGTTATGAGCAACCTAGATAGCATATTAAAAAGCAGATACATTACTTTGCCAACAAAAGTCCGTCTAGTCAAGGCTATGGTTTTTCCAGTGGTCATGTATGCATGTGAGAGTTGGACTGTGAAGAAAGCTGAGTGCCGAAGAATTGATGCTTTTGAGCTGTGGTGTTGGAGAAGACTCTTGAGAGTCCCTTGGACTGCAAGGAGATCCAACCAGTCCATTCTGAAGGAGATCAACCCTGAGATTTCTTTGGAGGGAATGATGCTAAAGGTGAAACTCCAGTACTTTGGCCACCTCATGCAAAGAGTTGACTCATTGGAAAAGACTCTGATGCTGGGAGGGATTGGGGGCAGGAGGAGAAGGGGACGACAGAGGATCAGATGGCTAGATGGCATCACTGACTCGATGGACGTGAGTCTGAGTGAACTCCGGAAGATGGTGATGGACAGGGAGGCCTGGCGTGCTGCGATTCATGGGGTTGCAAAGAGTTGGACACGGCTGAGCGACTGAGCTGAGCTGAGCTGAACATTTACAGAGTTCTTTCTTTGTGTCAGGTATTTGGTTAAGCACTATATTGTGCTTTTATGTGTAAAAATCTTCAGTTTGGTATGTTGGGTATTATTTCATTCTCATTTTACAGGTGAGGAAATTCAAGCTCAAAGAAGTTAGATGGTTCACAATTGCATTGCTAGTAAGTATTGGAGTGGGGATGCAAAGCATGGTCAGAGATTATGCTCCAAGCCAATGTACTAAAAATCCTCCAGAATCTTTAGAGCCTGGGATGACCTATTGCACATTATGCAAAATTAGATAAAGTGTCATCCTTAAAATGAATAACTGGTTAGATATTAATATTTTAAAAATAATAAAGGGAAGTGTGATCTGTCTCCTCACTAAATCCTCCAAAGAGCTATTTCTTAGCCCACTTACTTTATGCCTATTTCTAATGTGTATGTATGTTTATATATTTCATATTTGTGTTTACATATATAAAATCTAAAAGATATACAGATGGCAGTTCTGAGATCCTAAGTCACACACTTCTTTTAAGCCTGACAGATGATTGACCATTTCTCATTGATCAGTTTTATTCTTTTCCAAGGCACAGTTGCCCTTGAAACCTTAACTATTACCATGAAAATTCCACTAATTCAGTTATTTTGCCAATATCTTCCTGTCCTGAGGGTGTTTATCTTCCTTTCATTTCCTCAGCCAGCCCCCAGTAGCTTCCCTCCGTCCCACTCTTTGTGTGTAAGCTTCCCTTAGGAATTTATGGAGCAAGATTGCAGCAACTTTCTACACCGATTTTCTTTAGGTAATGATTTTCCAACTCCTCTCATCTCTTGTTTGTTTCATCCTTCTTCTCTAAATGTAAGTTTTACTTTTTCACAAATGTTTTGAGTTCCTCCCCTTAGATTCCTTGCTGCTCTTCCACTCAAACTGATGTTAGTTGTAGTTTAAGCTGAGGTGAAGTCACTCAGTCGTGTCCGACTCTTTGCGACCCCGTGGACTGTAACCTACTAGGCTTCTCCATCCATGGGATTCTCCAGGCAAGAATACTGGAGTGGGTTGCCATTTCCTTCTCCAGGGGATCTTCCAGACCCAGGGATCAAACCCGGGTCTCCCGCATTGGAGGCAGACGCTTTAACCTCTGAGCCACCAGGGAAGCCCCCTAGTTGTAGTTTAATTCTGGATAACAATATTGCAATATGATTATTCTTCATAACTTTGAGCAATCCTTTCTCTCAAAAATACTAAATAGAAGTATCAAATAATATGAAGCTCAAAATCATGATATCTTTGACATAGTTTTTGAACAACTTATCTCAAACAATATTTATAAAACTGCATTAACGTTTTTTTGCAATCTGAAAACTTCCAATCTGCATTAACTTCCCCTCCTGACTTTCCCCTTTCTGTGAGGTGGTATTCCGTAGTGGTTACAAACATGGACTTGGTGTCAGACACATGCAGGTTCAAATTCAGTGACTGCCAGTTGCTCCTGGACCCTATTGTACCTTGTGCTTTCGTCTCTGTGCTTTCATTGGCTCATCTATAAAAGGAGGATGACAGTACTTGTACTGTATGGCTAAAAGCTAATATTTACTTACTCTAAGTACTTTTATGATAACATCTAATCTTCATAGTGACCCTATGAAGAGAGAAGTCACATTGTACAAAGAAACTGAGGCACGGAGAGGTGAATACAATAATTATAAATGTAGTGTTTATAAATTTGAATTTTTTCAATTTAACGCTATAGCACAAGCATTTTTCATGTTGACATAACTTTTAATTGCTTAGCAAATATATATTTTAATGGTGACATATTAGTTAACTGTGTGGTTATTCTTTTATTTGCTTAGATATTGGCTTATTAAATATTTGGATTGTTTCGGTTTCTTCTCTATTTGAAATGATATTGTGATGAACATATTTGGACATAAGATCCTTCTGTAATTCCAATAATTTCTTTGTCACAGATTCAAGGCAAATTAGAATCCAAGGGCAAAAACACTTTTTTAAGCTTCTGCCGCCTATTCTTACACTTGTTTTCCAAAAGCTTGTATAAATTTACATTCCCATTATTGGACATGAAGTTCTTTTCTATTTCTGATCATTTCTTTGTCACAGATTCAGGAAGAAGAATTAGAGTCCAAGAGCAAAAATACTTTTTAAGGCTTTTTCTGCCTATTGCTACACTTGTTTTCCAAAAGGTTGTATACATTTATGCTCTCATTAGCATGAGCGTGTCTGTTTTACTGCCCTCTTCCCAGGTCAAAGTCATCCTGTAAAGAGCAAAAAACAAAGGTTACAAACCCTGTAACACAGTGTCTTTCCCTCTAGCTACCTCAAAGAGTGGGTAGTCTTTTCTACACTGTCAGCCAGCCTGCACTGGCCTAACCCTTCCCGCCAGCTTCATCTTGAGCTAGCAGATAATGGTCAGCTGCCCTTTAATCTCACCAGAGGAGTCTTGACATTAAGGATGATGCATCTGTTATCATGTGGATAGTTAGGGCTTTTATTTGGCAAAGTCCAGCTAAATTGGGTAGATTTGTAAAAACTAAGGTGTAATTATAAGATGAAATGGTTGCAGGTATTTGAATTGCATCCTTAGCCTGAGAAGTAATGAACATTTGCTGCTTTGGACAGCAAAGAGTCTGTGGAAGAGTAGCTCCATGAGTTCTTTTCAGGAAAAACAAAAAAAAAAACCCTCAACTTTATCAGGAAGATGATTTTTATTTATTACGTTCCCAATAATGGGTTCTGTGCTCAGAATTTACTTTCTTACACATACTAGCTCTGTGACCTTGGACAAGCTATGAAATCTTACCACCTCTCTATTTTCTCATCTTTAAAATGGGGATAGTATTACCTATGACTCAGGGCTTTTTAAAAATAGAAATAAGATATGTGAATTCTTACTGCAAGTACTCAAGTCATGGCTCATTGCCTGATTGAATTTTTGTTGCTTTTATATAAGAATCGTTAAGATTAAACTTTTTTTTTCTGAAGCCATATTTGTTCAGACTAGATGTTAGTTGATCTTTGGCTTTAAAATCAGAGGGGCTGTTAAACTATACACTAAATATCCAGACTTTTAATATCCTGGGGGCCACTGTTCATACCTCCAAAGAGAAAGCACCGATTAACTCAGGAATGCTTCTCTCAGAATTGTGCTTGCAGTACTTTAATAAAACAATACTCATAATATAAACACCTGTTAGAAAATGAAAACCCCACAGCTAAAGAAAGAAAATCTGTGGAGTTCTAGTTCTGAAGCATGTCTGGGTCATAGCATCCTACTTTGACTTCTTGGTACTTTATGTAAAGCAAGTACATACTTTCAAGAAAAACTAGTGAACTACGTACAAGACACCCCTAACTTTTTCTTTCTGTGTGTGTGAGTTTGTTTTACCCTCTACCTTTTCAGCCAGAATGGAGGATAGATATTTCAGAATGCAAGAGAATGGCCATGATAATAAGAAAAGACAGTTTAAAAAAAGACTGGAAAGAAACACATCAAGATGCAGCAAAAGCTTACATTTACTGAGAGCCTTTAAGATTTCAAGCCTTGTGTTTAAGCACTTTTCAAAGGTATCTTTATAATAACCAGTGGAGCAAGTACTACTGTTATTCCCATTCTACAGAGGAGAAAACTGAGCCTTGGACTGTTGAAGTGACTTGTGCAAAGCAAGTGTGTATGAGATCTGAAATTTAAGGCCATGTCTTACAGATTTGATTTCTTGGGTCTACCCTAGATGTATGAGTATGAAATTTTTAACATCTAGCAGGTAGCATGAAAAATGTGACTACAGTAAGAAACTGTCATAGAAATCAAAAGCAGGAAAAAACACCTTGTAGATTATCCAGACTAACCAGACTTTCTCTATATTGTGTGGGAACTGAGGGGCAGAGATGCAACTTTTCAGAGATCACACAACCTACTCTGTGGCCAAGTGAAGATACAGATTGCTATCATTTGTATTAAACTTTCAAAAATCTTATATTATTAATATCGAAAATTTCAGCCACACACAAAAGTAAAGAGCCTTCTATCATTCAGTTTTACAGTTACCCATATTTTACAATTTTTGATGACCTTTTTTCTTTTGATAGCTTTCTTTAGATTTTTTCTTTTTTCAGCTACAGCTGTAAGTTTAATGTTGTAGTGAGTAATTTGAGAATTATGTACAATAATATATGCATGTAAGCATAGATACAGAAAGAGAATTGATTCTGTTAAATCTGCCTTATTTAGCTTTTTACTTTAGACCGACTCTTTTCTTTCTTTTTTTAAATTTTGTATTGGCATATAGATGATTAACAATGTTGTGGTAGTTTCAGGTGAACAGCAAAGGGACTCAGCTATACCTATACATGTATCTATTTCCCCCCAAACTCTCCTCCCATCCAAGTTGCCATATGACATCTGTTTTCACTCCTCAGTGAGAAGGGAAATTTAAAAGTGACTAGAAATAATCATGAATTCTATTTAGTTTCAGCTTTAAAGAAAGTGCCAGGATGAGAACATTTATGTTGCTCCCAACGAATATTCCATTGTGGTGCTTAGTTGCTCAGTTGTGTCCAACTCTGTGACTCCATGGACTGTAGCCTGCTAGGCTCTTCTATCCATGGAATTCTGTAGGCAAGAATATTGGAGTGGGTTGCCATTCCCTTCTCCAGGGGATCTTCCCGACCCAGGGATCAAACCTGTGACTCCTGCATTTCAGGATTTCCCAACTTTCCATATCCAAGATAATTTCCCCTCCAGAGCTAACTGAGGCAGAGGAAAGAGGTACTTGGAGTAGGAATTATAATTAGTTTTGTGAGATTAGCTCATCAGAGTCACATTTGATGTTAAATAACTGGCTTCTTAGTAAAATTCTCATTGAACTTGTTTCCCTGTTTGATCTGCTATACCCCTCTCCCCCTCCCCCCAAAGGAGGGCACATTTTAACAAATTTCTTCAAGCTAGGACATTTAAAAGATCAAAGAAGATACCAGAATCCATCCATTAGCTTTTTATGAACAATGGTTCCCAAACATCTTTCTGCTTAAAATCCTATTATTTTTGTTAATGGTAACATTTTTGTTATTTCACATTCACTAAGCACCAACAATTAGCTAGGCATCAGTTAAGAACAAAGAAAATCTGTTTCAGCACTTAGGTGCTCAAGGCCCAGTTCTCATGCCCCTCTGCCCTCTCTGTGTCATTTCTGTGCCCAGTATTTGTCTTTGAAGTTCAGTTGTGCCTGATCCACAGAAGAGAACTTGCGGGAAATGAATACAGCTGAGCATGGACTGCCGTTACCAGAGGGTCAGCTGTGTCTTTAGGAGTATCTTTAAGGGGTCACTTCGTTCTCCCAGAGTCAAGGGGTAGCATCACTGTCAGGAGGGCAGAAGGGGTAGTTAGAGGAAAAAAAAAAAAGGAGAGAGAGAAGAGGAGAGGAAGCTGGAGTAGTTCTTTTTAAAAATCAGTAAAGCCCTAGACCTAGAAATTTATCTCTGAAGAGTCAGATAGGAGGAGGAAAAGGGTCCATGCTTAAAATGCCAAAACGAAGCCCAGCAGATTGATTCTGTGCAGCCAGCATCAATCATGCAGATAGATTTTGCCACAAAATGGTCCAATGTTCCTTTTTTCTTCCTTTCTCTGACTTAGGCGTCCAGATGGTGCATGAACAGTGAAGAATGGGTGGATATTTTAAGACATCTTAACTAAGGTAGGGATGGCGACGCTAAGTATGAATTTCCCAGTTCTCCTTTCTCTATACACAAGAAATAAAATTCCTGTACTGAACTGCCAAGAAGTATCTGTTTCAATGGAACTTTGTGTTGTGCTATTAAATCAAAGCTTGAGTATTCCCTTGAGAAAAGGAGGCTTTGAAACTAATTACTTTCTCTTGATAGGGTCTATTTTTATAGGAGTACATTTAAGTGATTTTAATGTATTAATAATCTACTAAGTGCTTTGGACTTGTTTTAAGTTTTCACTTTAAACTTACTAAGGTTATAAAAGTAATATGTGACCATTGAGGAAAAATTGGGAAATAGATGAAAGCACAGAGAAGAAACTAGTCACCTATATGTCTACTTTCCCAAAATAACCATTGATAGCATCTTGATATATTTTTTGTCTTTTTTTAATAAATAAACAATCATGCTTGCATAATTTAGCTATTTATTTTCTTGTCATTGGAGCTTTAATATATCAAGTATAAAAGAAATAATAGAAATAATATATAATTTAGGGCAGGTGAAAAATTAAAATGTAGGCTAGAATTTATAGAATTAATTTTGTAATTTTAAAGCATCAATGGTGAAATTGTAAGCTGTCTTGTCCTAAGACATAATTCCCTTTAATCAGCAACAATGGTGAAAACATGTGATCTAAAATTGTAGCATTTGCTTACAAACAGAAAAAAGAAGAAACAAAGAGAAACTATATGGACTTGCAGGCCATAAGAAAGCCTTGTGTTACTTAGCATTTAAAATCGTCAAAGATAGAAATTAAAAGTACAAAAGTTGAAGCATTGGTGACCACAGCAAGGCCTCCAGACATGAGTCAGCCACAAAAAATGCTCAAACTCATTTAAAAAGCTCTTTGTCATGGTCCAAAAAAACAACATTTTTAGTGTTTTCCTTTGACTTCACATCCCGCTATTGCAAGTACATGGCTAATTATTATCTGAATGATATCTATTATTCCTGTGTTCCAACCGGATATGATCCAAATATGGCCACAAACACATTATAGTGTGCAGCAAAATCAAAAGAATAATTCTGTTTTTAAGGGTTAATGGTATTTTCACTCCTCCTCAGTTTGAAACATGGACAATTGCTCTACTGTTGTCTATTCTAGGCAGCTGTGCAGAATAGTAAAGGTTTGGAGATCTTTGTAGGCAGGAGAAAAATTAAGCCTTTGTACACTTTTTGCTCAATATATTCTACCCAACACCCATATGTAAGAGTTGGACTTGGGAGTTGCAACAGGCTAAGGAAAGTTTGCACAGATAGAAAGAGTTATTCAAAATTCTGTGCCTACTAAGCTCTGAATCACAAAGTGCAGTTACAAATCTTTTAGAAATTATATATAAAAATCCTTTCTTTAATTCTGCCCACTGTATTCTGTGGGTTTCACATATTATTTTTGAATAATAAACACATTAAACAGAATTAGTTGAAAGCAATTACCTCACCTTTTTCAGTTCTCAAACTGGTACTGTTCTAAAGCCTCTGAGAAATGGAGTGGTCTTACGAAAGAACATATCCATGTGTAGAAGGAAAAGCAAAAATATAAGTATAGTTTTAGCTATCTAAAAAATGAATTTCAAATAATTGATGACTGTGGCCACAATTGAAAAGATATGGTTAAAATCATTTGTGCTTCCATTTGGTTTCCCAGGATGTACTATTCTGTATCTTTCTTTATGTCTCCTAAGCTTGGCATGAATGCAAAGTATTCCTAACCTATATATTAACTGGGAAGTGTGAGCCAAGGTGACAGGGAGGTGGAATATGGGATAAGAAATATCACTGGATCTAGGATTTTATTCCATTTGTCACTTTGGAAATCATCTCTAAGAAAGATTTAGAAATCAAATGCCCTTTCTTATCTCACTCTTGTAATTGTTGGGAAAGGAATAATAACAGCACATAATATGTGTCAGGCACTACCTTTTTAGTATCCCATTTAATCATCACAACAGCTTCACAATTAAGTCAAATGCTTACCGTGGCTGAAAGGGCCCAATATAATTTTGGCCCCAGTGACCCCTCTGCTCTCTTTCCCCACTTCTCTCCTCTTACATAAACCATCCCAGCCATGCTGGCCTCCTTATTCCTCACATATAACATATGCACTCCCACTTCAGGGACTTCATATTTATTGCTCCCTCAACCTAGAATGTTCTTCCCCCAAATATCTGAATGGTTTACTCCCTTACTTAACTTGGATCCCTGCTCCAACTTCACCTCATCAGTAAAGCCTTCCCTGATAATCACGAAAGAACTAGCAGACCTTGCCACTCTGTCTCCTTACTTTGCTTTATTCTTTTTAACAGTGCTTGTCACCACTAACCTTATATATTTGTTATTGTCTTTCATTGCCCGTTAGAGTGTAAGCACCTTGAGAATTTACAGAATTATTTAAGAACTAGCCTTTGTGTATTCTTTTTCCTCCACTGATTGCTATGCCTAGAACTGTGCCTGACACATAGTAGACATCGATTATATTCATTGAATGAAGGAACGAATGAAGAAACTGAACCTCAGACTGGTTAAGTAACTGTCCCAAGAATACATAGCACAGGGCAGAACCAAGATTAGAACTTGCGAACTTCCAGGGGCAGGTGGCAGACAGGATGTGATATTGGAATTGAGCTTCAAAAAATAAGTAGAACTTGTATCTAGAGTTTTCTGCTGCTGTTGAAATGATGTTGCCTACTTGTAGCTTTCACATCACCATTCCTTTTTAACATTTTTATTCCACTTAGGAATAAATCTTATTATTCCAGGAATGATGAATCACATGATATCAAAAGGATAACTAACCAACTTGCTTACATCATAATATTTTTTCCTGTCTATCCATTCAGTGGGCAATGGCTCCTGGCATTTAAACCTATGACTCAGATATGAAACTTGGCATAAGAGGGGGACTTGGGGTGCTCTCATTGTTCATAAGCATGGTTCACTGCTACATGTTCAGATCAGCTTCTTATTCCACATGAAGCACTTAGCGCTATAGCTGGCCCTTGGTCTCAACACACGATTATCATTATTATTAGCATTATAATTCCTTGAACCATCTTCATCCATCAGTTCTGCTGTCTCTGGTGCTTTGGACAAGCCCTGTGCTTTCCCGGCCCTTGGCACCTGTGACCTGTGGACAGTTGCAAGCACCTGGTTTGCTCTGACCGCTAACTTGGACACAGAGGAATCCTGAACTCCTATTTATAGCATCCACTGATATTTTATCAGCCTTTTGGCAGATTGTATCTGTGTGAGATCTTCAAGAAAACTTATGGCTTATTTCACTAAACACTTTTGTTTAATCCAGAGAAATATACATCCCATTTTTCTCTACTGGCAGGTTTGATGATGTGTCCTTGAATGAGTTGCTTCAGCTCTCTAAACCACAGGTTTCCCTATATATAACATGAGAATAATAATGTTTTTATTATCATAGTAACAGAAGGAGTTAGAGATGGGATACAGTATATTCTTCAAAATTATGTTGAAATATATTGTCATGCATGTTGAAATTATTATCATTTTGTGGTGATAAAGAGACTGGTGATGAAGATGCTGCTGCTGTCTTAAGTAATATTGGGAAACCACACTCCTGATATCCTTCCTCTGTCCTTTGAATTATGTACTAATTAACACTTTTCTACTTCTTCCTCTTCTCCCTTATTCCAGTAGAAGCTGCCCAGGAAGTTTCTGCTGGCAATTCTTGGAGCCAGGAATGTAATCCTTAGACTCAGGAAAGCATGCCCCACACCCCCCACACCCCCCCCCGCACCCCCCCCCCCCCCCCCCCGGCAATCTGTGCTCATACAGGTCATGCTCTGAGCTGTGGGTATTTTCTTTTTCTGCTTCAAACAGCTCTGTAAACAGCTCCAGAATCTTTGATCTTTCTCTTTTAGCACCACCTTAGACTATCTGTTGTTAGGCCTTAAGCCCATTATCGCTTTCTGTCCATCTGCTTCTAAAATGCTCTAAGGGGTCTATGGTGTACAGTGAGGCCCTGGAAGGCAGGAGCCATGCTTCATCCATCCCCAGCACAAAGCCCAGCGCCTGGAGGGAGAGAAGGCTTGCAGTGGGTGTTTGTGCTCTTGCTGAAATTTTCTCTCCTCTTCCATCATCCTGCTCTACCTACGCCTATTTGTATCATCTGAGTTTTGTACAGATATTCCACCTCAGCTTGATTTTTTCCTCCTGTGTTTATTCCACTAGGTTTACATTTTCTTTTTAAAAATCTATGCACTTGGTTAAATACTTTAGCTACTGGAAATATCTATATGGTCATTAGAAATTTTAGGAACTTTTTCAACAGTATATTTTACTCTGTTGCTTCCCTCTCCGGAATTTTAAATGGAGAACAGAGCTTCTCTCCCTTTGAGCACTGCTTTTTATCAGATATTAAATTTCTTCCCTTTTTTTCTTTTTTTTTTTTTAAATAGAGATTTGCACCTCCTTCATATATACCTGGCAAATTTCTCGGACTTTGGGAAATTAATTTTGGCCATTATCCTAGAAAGAAAGGGAACTATCTTTCACTTTATATTCATAATCTCTGTTTTTTCTTGGATCTAAATCCTATTAATTCTACTAGCCCACTTCCATTTTTGTTTTAATAATAATAACTAACATTTATGTAATGCTTTACAGTATAAAAAGTATTTTCACATCCACTGTTTCATTTGAGCCTAACAATTCTATATGAATGGCAGAGATGGTACATTATTATTCCTGTTTCACAGATGAGAAGAAACAACCACACCCCATAGAGTTAAAGTAATTTTTCTTGTGTCCATTAGTTTACAGAAATTAGAGCCTTGAAGTTGAACCCAGCTTTCTCAGTCCAAATCCTGTTTGTCTCCTACTGTTCCACACCATGTATCTCTAGAAAGGCCCTAAACATCTAGGTTCAAAGGTCAGCTCTGTTATTTATGAATTTTGTTTTCTCTTTTTTTAGATTGCCATTGAAATCCATCCAAAACCATTTCTTAGCCATGATATTGGTTTTTTGTCTTAAAACTACATCTCCACTCTTTCCTTGGCTCAGTACTCAACTAAGAAAGTCCATCCTCCAGGAGAGTGTCTCTGACTCTTCAGGCTGGATTAGGTGGCTCTGATTAGAGTAGCAGGGACCCCAGCTCATCTCATGCACCCTCATACGTCTAGGTAATCGTCCCTTCCCTTATCTGCATCTGTAACTACTGGGCGATGAACTGTCAGGGCACGAGCCAGCCCGTCATCCCCACCTTTGTGACCCCAGAATCTAGCACATTGCCAGGCACAGAGTAGGTGTTAGCAAGTATTTATGGAATAAATAAATGATTAGTGACAAGAGGAGTGGAAAGATTCTTTTGGTGGCTAATACGAAGAGATCCCAAGGAGGTCTTCTTTTGTTTCATGTGTTTGGGGTGGGGGTGCTTTGTGCAGGGGGTGAGCATGGAATAGAGCCTGCGACTAAATGAAGGGACAAAGTCATCACAAAGCCATTTCTCCTAAGTACAAAAAATAGCCCTGTGACATTTCTTATAAACGAGAAAGGGTATATTCAGCAGTGAACTATTTCTTTCTTTTTTCTTTAATCATTGCTGATTTTTCTTCAGAGTCTGTGGCTATAGGTCATGTCTTTATGATTTTTCTTATAAAAAGCAAAGTGTTTTTAAAAAAACAAGTAAATGTACTAGTTTTTATTAAGGAAGGGCAGTGGTTTTTGAAATTATACATCTCTCTGAAACAATTTTAGAAATATGGATGTACCAGATTACTAGAAAACAGTGAATAATTTTGCATTCTTGAAGCCAATATTGATTGACTTAAATCTGGCCAGTGATATGTAATCTGAGTTGATGGAGAATAGAAAGTATTAATACCACATTTGGGTGTTTCAATTCATCTAGCTGGCCCAAGATCTCAGTGTCTTTTATGCTGTGTTTGTGTGTCTATAATTAAGGTTGCATTTGGATTTTGTATTACAAAATCCTATTTCTAGAGGTGTATAACTCCATTAAAAATCCCTTTGGGCACTCATGGTCTTTGCCTGTGGAAACAAACAAACTTCAGTCCAACCACTGGGCAAACTGAAAATGGAAAAGAAAAACAATTGCTTCTAGTTATTACTACCTTTTTTTTTTAGCATCTTAAAAAAAAAGTAGCCAGAGGGTTTGAAAAGCCTGAATATAAAATAGCACTATTAAGTTTTGTGTGTGGATTTCTTGATATCTCTTGGAAACTCTTCTCTCTGTTAAAGCCAAGTTCAAGTGTCTGCTCCCAGTTTTGTCTTCACCTATCTTCATTTTCTTTTGTCATTTGAATGCACTTGCTGTTCAGGAATGGAAGTTTATTGGACAACAGCCTCAAGTGACATCAAAAATGAAAAAGGGAGCCAAGTTCTCTTTTCTGTGAGAAGACGGGACATGACTTCTCATGTGAGGATACATTTCAGATCCACTATGATAAGGCTGAAGAATATTCATTCAACTTTACATATGATTCCCTCTGTCCTTCCAGGACTGTTTCCTTTCCTGCGATGCAGGAGACTCTAGTTTGATCCCTGGGTCAGGAAGATCCCCTGGAGAAGGAAATGGCAACCCACTCTAGTATTCTTGCCTGGGAAATTCCATGGACAGAGGAGCCTGGCAGACTACAGCCCATGGGGTCACAAGAGTTGGACATGATTTAGTAACTGAACCACCATCACCACCAGGTCAAGGGCTAATTTTCCCTATGCCTGACATCATGCCCGACATATTTGTTTAATTTTTAAGGAGTTTGTATCTCTGCATGAAAATGGTGATGGGTAAAATTGCAGTGCCTAGCCTGTAGTAGGGTCTCAAGAGTATTTTGTTGACTTGAATGTTGAAATGGTAATTCTAAAAAACTTTCACAGTAGCTTAAGCACGTGTGCGTGTGCTGAGCCATTCAGTCGTGTCCAGCTGTTTGCGACCTCTATGTCCTCTAGCCCACCAGACTCCTCTGTATATGTGATTCTCTAGGCAAAAATACTAGAGTGGGTAGCCATTCCCTTCTCCAGGGGATTTTCCTGACCCAGGGATCGAAACTGGGTCTCCTACATTATAGGCAGATTCTTGACTGCCTGAGCCACCAGGGAAGCCCCAGCTTAAGCATATTAATAGTCATAAAAATATCACATATTTTATCATGCTTTCCAGTTATAAAAATGTTTTTACAACCATTAGCTGATGGTATACAATAACCCTATGAAATAGGCAGAACAGATTTTATTATCTTTATTTCTCAGATGAGGAAACAGGGGCTTGAAAGGTCAAATGGCTGACTTATTGATATATGAGATTCATCCTATGTAACAACATCTTTGGTTGTTGACAAGACTCATTTGGTTCACAAGACTCATTTTTTTATGCTGAAGCACAACACTCAGCATGTTTTGAGCAATACTTTTTATCAGATAAACTGTACAATATTGACAGAAAGGCTTCTCTGCCTACGGAAACCCTTTCCTCGTAGTCAATCCCTTACTGACCCAGAGGGGAGTTTTCTCTATCCCCAAAGCTTATCTGTCAATATTCCACCACTAGTCCAATAAAAGGTATTACTTGAAACTTGTCTCTATATTTTGTCTGACCGACAAAGGCAAGTAATTAAAAATATTGAGTCAGGATTCAAGACATATTGGGTATTGTTATGCTCTATTAGCTACATTCTTGAAAAATAATTTACTGCCTAACTATTAAAATAAAGTTTATTTATTTGTTTTTGTTTTTTTAAAGTTGGTAATTTGGACTTTTCCAAAAACGAATCCAGATTTTCAGAGCCAGGTACCCTTCAGCCTGCCCCATACCTGGCCCCTTTATAGCTGGAGGGAGCACAGATGAGGCACTGAGCAGCAGGTGATTATGAAACAGGACCAAAAGGTAAACAGGTCAAATCATTAAGCTGGCAAGACAGGGTGGCTCCTTTGAAGAGGGAAAGGCAGAAACATGGCAGGGTCTTTAGTTCTATTTTGACTTAGCCAAAAGTGGGGTGATTTAGTTCTGTTTACCTACTTTACAAAGTAGAGTTATTGTTACTCAGAACCCAGAGGTATGTATAAGACCTCCCTAGAGAAATGGGGTTTCACATGGGATACCCATTAGGGCTCTTGTAGCCACTGACCATTTCCACTCCCCATCCACACTCAGAGCACTCCACTCTGTGCTACAGGTGTAATGAATGGTTAACTGTTACACTAAAATATAAGCTCCATGGGGTTAGGATATTTTTAATCTGATTTTTCATGGCTGAATCCTAAGTACACAGAACAGTTCCAGGCACACCATAGGTACTCTATACATATTTGCTGAATGAATAACAAGACAGATCTGAAAAATTGAGGAGAGGAAGGAAATTCAGGCAGATACACAATTAACAAATTCTGGGAAGGGGAAATGAATGTTTGAAGGACAGTAAGGAATGTAGTCTGGCTAGCAGAGACTTTTATAAGGAAGTGTTACTTATTATCAATGCAAAGTAATAGAGGAAAACAATAGAATTGGAAAGACTAGAGGTCTCTTCAAGAAAATTAGAGCTACCAACGGAACATTTCATGCAGAGATGGGCTCGATACAGGACAGAAATTGTATGGACCTAACAGAAGTAGAAGATATTAAGAAGAGGTGGCAAGAATGCACAAAAAAAGCTATATAAAAACGATCTTCACAACCCAGATAATCACGATGGTATGATCACTCACCTAGAGCCAGACATCCTAGAATGCGAAGTCAACTGGGCCTTAAGAAGCATCACTACGAACAAAGCTAGTGGAGGTGATGGAATTCCCATTGAGCTATTTCAAATCCTGAAAGATGATGCTGTGAAAGTGCTGCACTCAATATGCCAGCAAATGTGGAAAAATCAGCAGTGGCCACAGAACTGGAAAAGATCAATTTTCATTCCAATTTCAAAGAAAGGCAATGCCAAAGAATGCTCAAACTACCACACAATTGCACTCATCTCACACGCTAGCAAAGTAATGCTTAAAATTCTCCAAGCCAGGCTTCAACTTCCAGATGTTCAAGCTGGATATAGAACAGGCAGAGGAACCAGAGATCAAATTGCCAACATCCATTGTATCACTGAAAAAGCAAGAGAGTTCCAGAAGAACATCTACTTCTGCTTGATTGACTATGCCAAAGCCCTTGACTGTGTGGATCATCACAAATTGTGCAAAATTCTTCAAGAGATGGGAATACCAGACCACTGTACCTGCCTCTTGAGAAATCTGTATGCGGTCAAGAGGCAGCAGTTAGAACAAGATATGAAACAACAGACTGGTTCCAAGTAAGAAAAGGAGTATGTCAAGGCTGTACATTGTCACCCAGCTTATTTAACTTATATGCAGAGTATACCCTGGTGGCTCAGAGGTTAAAGCGTCTGCCTCTAATGCGGGAGACCTGCGTTTGATCCTGGGTCGGGAAGATTCCCTGGAGAAGGAAATGGCAACCCACTCCAGTATTCTTGCCTGGAGAATCCCATGGACGGAGGAGCCTGGTGGGCTACAGTCCATGGGGTCGCAAAGAGTCGGACACGACTGAGTGACTTAACTAACTTAACTTAATCATGGGAAATGCCAGGCTGGATGAAGCACAAGCTGAAATCTAGAATTCCAGGAGAAATATCAATAACCTCAGATATGCAGATGATGCCACCCTTATGGCAGAAAGTGAAGAACTAAAGAGCCTCTTGATGAAAGTAAAAGAATAGTGAAAAAGTTGGCTTAAAGCTCAACATTCAGAAAACTAAGATCATGGCATCTGGTCCCATCACTTCATGGCAAATAGATGGGGAAATAGTGGAAACGGTGACAGACTATTTTTTTGGGCTCCAGAATCACCGCAGATGGTGACTGCAGCCATTAAATTAAGATGCTTGCACCTTGGAAGAAAAGCTATGACAAACATAGACAGCATATTAAAAAGCAGAGGCATTACTTTGCTAACAAAGGTCCACCTAGTCAAAGCTATGGTTTTCCAGTAGTCATGTACGGATGTGAGATTTGGACTATAAAGCAAGCTGAGTGCTGAAAAATTGATGCTTTTGAGCTGTGGTGTTGGAAAAGACTCTTGAGCATCCCTTGGATTGCAAGGCAACCAAACTAGGCAATCCTAAAGGAAGTCAGTCCTGAATATTCATTGGAAGGACTGATGCTGAAGCTGAAACTCCGATACTTTGGCCACCTCATGCGAAGAGCTGACTCATTATAAAAGACCCTGATGCTGGGAGGGATTGGGGGCAGGAGGAGAAGGGGACAACAAAGGATGAGATGATTGGATGGCATCACCAAATCGATGGACACGAGTTTGAGCAACTCTGGGAGTTGGTGATGGACAGGGAAGCCTGGCGTGCTTCAGTCCATGAGGTCACAAAGAGTTGGACACGACTGAGCAACTGAACTGAACTGATTGCTTATTACCTGTAAGAGGCCTCAAGCAACAATCATAACTTAAGTGCAGTACTTTCACAACACAGTCTTTATCACAGATCTTAAATGCCGTCAGGCCAAGTACAGAATTCTCAACTTTAGTTTGTAAAGATCCTCACCTGTGTCAAAAACCTAATAAAAGCAAAAACGTCAAAGTTCTAGCGTCATCATTATTAATGATTGACCAAAAAGTGACATGGATCGGTCACTCAAGTTGGCAGCATCAGGCTTCTCAAGATTGGAGCTGTATCCTTTGCATCCAGCAAGTGCTAATTTTAAAAAAATGAATGGATGAATATGTGTCACGATAAGTATATCTACAGAGGATCATTGTAAGAATGAAATAAGACAACATAAGTAAAGTTCTTGCATAGGTCCTGGCATGGAGCTAGTGTTTGATAAACAATTAGCTCTAGTACTAACAATGACACTCAGTTCAGTTCAGTTCAGTCGCTCAGTCGTGTCCGACTCTCTGCGACCCCATGAATCGCAGCACGCCAGGCCTCCCTGTCCATCACCATCTCCCGGAGTTCACAATGACCCTAGACAGTAGCTATATCATCTTCATTTTACAGATGAGAACGTGAGGCTCAGAGAGGGTAGGAAACTTTCCCAAAGTATCCAGCTACTCTGACACCATAGCTTGTGTGCTTTTCCCCATTTGTAGAGATAATGATGCTTCAAGATTTGACAGTCATTTCTATTGGGTGCAGTAAATAGATGAGCCAGAAAATATCAGTTTATTCTGTTCCAATAAGAGTCACTGTGAGGCAAATTCCTGGAAATGTTCAGAGATAGTACAGAATATAAATGAAAGCAGAATTGGGTTACTGATTTTGCTAGACGACCTAATATTGTGGTTAAGAGACTAAAATATGGTATTGGATGGCTTCAGGTTAGAGTCCCAGCTGCTCCACTTAACAAACTGTGATTTTCAGCAAGTTACTTAACTTCTCCGAGTCTCAAGTTTCTCCTTTATAAAATGGAGATTCAAAAAACCACTTATTTCATAGAATGAGATAAAGTAATGTATTTACATGTTTAGGTAAGCAGTCTATAGCACACCCACATGTATCCCATTTTGGTTATAAAAAATTGGCTGCATAATTGGATTTGCTTATTGGGTCTGCCTTGATAACAATTAAATTGGCATCATGGAAGCAGTAAGAAGTCAGTTTTGAAGTGGGCACTCCATTAAGACAAATGGCTTGGAAGGGATGCTCCCACTTCCCTTGATGCTATATTGTTTTGGTCTGTCTAGCCGGAGAGCAAACCAAACAGCAGTGTATTGATTTACGGTATAAAGACGCTACCTTTACAAGATGAAGGGCTAGAAACTTTATTTTCTTTTAATGAAAGTTCAGCTTCTGTAGACCATAGCCAAGTCAGCTAGAAGGAACAAAGAAGAATGTGGGTTTTTTTTTCCCCCACCTACAGATTTGATTGCTTTTAATCCCAAGGGAGAACAGAGTCAGAAGGTATTATTAAAGCATTAGCCCAATAACCTCTTAGAAAGATGGTGACCAATGTAAGCTTATAATCTCTAACTGGTCAAAAAACAGCAAATGAGACCAAAAAGTGACATAAATCTGTCTTGTACGGGAATTGGCAATTCCTAAATCAGCTGAGGAAAATTCATTCAGTGTGTTATTTATTATATAGAAACTCATACTATATACTATGTTTTAATTGCTTACAGTAATTGGCATTCTATCAGTTTGTTGATGAAGTCTCCATGTTATTTTCTTCCATTTGCAGTTCTTTATCTTGAAGAATGTTTTAGGAATTTACCTATATTCTAAAAAGAGTGAGAATATAGATACAAACACAGTGATGGAAAAATAATCTTTCTGGTTTTGAAAATCTATATTATTTCTTCTATTAGCTTAATATGGAATTCAGGAATGTGGAAATCCATTAAAAACTTAACATTCGGAAGTTAATGTTTAACCTTTTATAACATGGTACGCTTGTTCTGGATAGTTAATTGTATAGTTTAAAATTCATTGGTGGTATGTTTTAACACAATTTACATTTGAAATTTGAAAAAGTGAATGGAACTAATGGAGAAATATTGGGTTCCTCACTAAATTCTCTTTTGACTTCTCTGAAATGCACCGTTTTGAAATTAGATTTTAGAACAGACTTTTAATGCAAATATAGTAATAGAAAATCTATGTGCTTTGTTCAAACAGATAATGGAGTTGAAAAATCAAGGAAAGGAAAACTGGAAGATAGAAGAGCTTTTGTGTAATATGGCTAGAGGTTTCAAACAAAACTAGGCATCAAAATATTAGAACATGCTAACAGAACCCCATTGTCACCAAAACTAATTAGTGTTCTGCTGTTTAATGCAAACGCTACATGCTGTCTTGACCTTTTTACACGTCGTGTCTAAGGTTGTGCCATAAAACAGAGGGAAGCACAGAATGCCTCCAGATAGCCTCAGAGGTTTTCTTTTTTAAGTAGTTCAATTGATTGTAACAATGCAGGCTGTGTGTAGGACTTATTTAAAGGTGCTGTTTATTAGATCTTGATTACAAGGAGCCAGTGAATTAAAGTAATGTCATGCTAGGGAACAGTTTCCAGGGCAGAATGACTGCCATTTCTTTTTAATGTGATGCTGCATGGTTTAAAATACACTTAACATAGAATGCATGACTTTGAAAGTTAGCTCTCAGTAAACCCACACGACAGACAGAATGCGGAGCTGTGGATGCTCTGAAGAAGGTACAATAAAGCGAGATTTTCATGGTGCAGCAATGCAGTGCTCAGAAACAGTTATTGAAGAAGATAACCCAGCAGGATAGTAACTTGCAGACAGACACAGAAGGGCCTTTCATTTGAAAAGCCCCAGGCAGTTTGGAGGCTCTGACTCATGAGCTTCCCTGCAAGGCAGATGTGGTTTGGTAGTTCAGCAAGTGTCTTTTTCTTCTGATTTGGACTCTGACTCAATGTGTTTTCAGAGATTTGTCAAAGGACAGAAGAGGTGTAGAACCTTCTGTGGCTCTTCAAAGCTTCCATGGTGAAGTCCACACTTCTTAGGACAGTTCACAAGATTTAAGAAGTCCATGTATCCCGGTAGTTAAGCACACAGACCCTCGGTTCTGATTGGTTGGAATTATGTTCATATTTTGCCATTTAGGTGGCATGAGACGGGGAAATAATATTCTCTAAGTCTCTATTTTTTGGTATATGTAAAATGTAGATGATAACAGTACCTACCTTATGGTTAGTAGGAAAGATTTATTGATATACATTAATATACTTTATATACTTTGATATACCTTTAATATACTTAGCATGACGCTTAGCATATAGCATGCTTTCAAGAGGTGGCAGCCAATGATATTGATAATGATGACTATTAACCACCGTTCTAGCCTCATCACATGCCGCTTGAACTACCAAACCAACATTCTTATTTGTAGCCACATGACTCATTCATTCTTTCCAAAGCACTACAAGCATTTTGTAAGTATTGTAGATATATAACATGGGTTATGTGTGGGTTTCCCTTGATAGATATTCAGTTCCTGGGGAGGAAGTCATATGTCTGACACATAGTACATTTCCAGTGAGTGAGTGATGATTGGAATGAGACTTCCTCAAGGATCCTTTGCTGGTTTTCAGAGAGCAACATAACCCAAAATGGAATCCAAAAAGCATTAATCCCATACAAATATTTCTAAAAAGAGGGTTTTGGTCAAATAAGTTTGTGGAAAACTTATTCTATTCCTCTTTCAAGAGTTCAAGATAAACAGCAACATGTTAAAGAATTAGAATTCTGGGTAAAAAAGACTGTTTAATCTGACTCAATGTTTAATTTGACCAGGAACCTCTCTCCACACTGTACCCCTACCAATTAACCTTCATTATCATTCCCCCAAATAAATTTCATTATTGTTATTCTTTTTGTGTTATTATTATTCTAACCACCCAGCACTTCTTTAAATCACAAATAATGACCTTAGCCATCATTCCTGCATAACAGAATTTAACAAGATTATTTGGAAATTGAGTAGTGGCACTAAGGATTCCACCAATGATTGCCCAGGTCTATATCCTGTGAATCATCTTTGATCCCTTTTAGTTCATCCCTCCCCTTCTTGCAAAGACCTCTCTAGCTGTCCTTGGTAAAGATTCTGGCACATGTCCCTCTTTGTTCCCACTGCCACCGCACTGTTCCATTCCAAAGCGTTATCACTTGACAACTACAACAGGATGCTAAGTGGTCATTCGTGTCTCTGTCCTCTGTTTGTTCTGTAATACTGCTGCCAGGTAAATGTTCATCATATCACTTTCCTGGAGGAAGACTTCAAGACTCCTTGTTGTCAAAAGACATGGTTTCCAATTTGGGTTTCCTTCCAAAAGATGTTGGAGATACTGAACAGATGGGGCTCTGGATTCTCTACATCTGCTCCACCCAGAGCAGCTCTATTAATATTTTTTATGTATATTGAAAATAAGATTTTAGTTCCAAGAAAGGATTCTGAATTGTTAAAAAAAAAAAAAGGGGGGGGGTGGGCGGGGAGAGAAAGAAAGCCACTAGGCAAAATTGTTATTTTGTCATTCAGGGGCCCCTACAAGTTAGTTTCTCATTACTCTTTTCCACAAAGTTTTGCTCAAACCTCACTCATTTAAGGAAATGGCAACCCACTCCAGTACTCTTGCCTGGAAAATCCTATGGATGGAGGAGCCTGGTAGGCTGCAGTCCATAGGGCCACTAAGAGTTGGACACGACTAAGCGACTTCACTTTCACGTTTCACTTTCATGCATTGGAGAAGGAAATGGCAACCCACTCCAGTGTTCTTGCCTGGAGAATCCCAGGGACACGGGAGCCTGGTAGGCTGCCATCTGTGGGGTCGCACAGAGTCGGACATGACTAAAGCGACTTAGCAGCAGCAGCAGCACTCATTTAATCATTATATTTTGGCAGTCCTTCTTATATCTCATCTCTAGTCCTTTGCTTAAGTTGTCCTTAAACTGAACACTGATCCTGTACCAACCATTTTTCTATAAGCAGTTTACATACATTATCTCACATATTATCAACAACAGTTCTATGGGCCAGGTGCCAATAATTGTTCCCATCTTACAGATAAAGCTTAGAGAAATTAAATAACTGGACTAGAGCCGTTTACCTAATAAATGGCAGAGCTAGAACTGAAGTCCAGGCCCATCTGACTTCAAAGTCCCGCATTCAAGTGTGCTGCCTTTTGCCTGACAGCATATAACAGCTGCCCTTCTTTCAAGTCTGCATTTTCCCGCAAAATCTTCTCTGATTACTGTATCCTATAATACCTCTCCCTTTCATGAACTTCTTAACACTTACTATAGCTATTTCATTCATTTGTTAATTATCACACACACATATACCCTCTGCTATATTTTTAGGGCCAATGTTTTGTTTTTACAGTACATTCGCTGAGGGTATGGAGATTTTGTAGCATATCTTCCCTCTAGAGCTCCACTGCTTTCAACCAGTGCTTTTCCAAAGGCAAGGGGTCACAAGGTTGACATGAATAGACAGATCGTGAGAAGTGTCAGAAGGCCTGAATTTTAGCTCTCTAGCTGGAGGCGGGAAGGGCAGAATGAGAACCTGGAGCCCCAGATTTCTTAGTTGTTATAAAAAGGGAAATTGACATGCTCCATGCGTGTGTGCTAAGTTGTTTCTGACTCTTTGTGACCCCATGCACTGTAGCCCGCCATGCTCCTCTGTCCATGGGGATTCTCCAGCCAAGAGTACTGGAGTGGGTTGCTGTGCCCTCCTTCAGGTGATCTTCCCAACACAGGGATCAAATCCTCACCGCTTAATGTCTACTTGCATTGGCAGGCAGGTTCTTTAACACTATCACCACCTGGGAATACATGCTCAATATCTGCCATTTAATGTTGTTTTCAGAAGTAAATAAAAACTTTTAAAATGCTTGAATGCTGCACACATGCTAAGTATTGTTATTTCGGTGGACTTCAGCACACATGGATTAATAGAATCTAGAAAATGATGAGCCAGAGCAGACCAAAAGAAGCTGGACAGAGGTTGATAGTCAAGACCATTCAAACCAATGGATATTTTCTCATTGCAACACTGTTATCCTTTTATTCATCATTTAATGCAGCCCTGAGCTTTCAATAATCAGAATCAACCTCCCAGGTCAGCAAGCCAGAGACTAAACTTAAAATGAAGATAATACTTGTAATTAAAAAAATTCTAGTGGCCAGAAATAAAACATTTGTTACATTAAAGAAAGGCTACTGCACACCATACCAAGTCTCTTTTTGTTGTCTGGAGAGTTATAACAATCCTCTCCTGGCAGTTAGTTTTAAGATCATTAAATGATCCTCATTTGCAATATATTTGCAGAAGATTACAGCCATCTAAATTGACCCTGAAGGAAGACTTATTTCATTAATGGGCTGTCCTGTGCTAATGCATAAAGCTAGAAAAATATATCTATTAAATTCTTAATGTGTAAATGATGTTTCTGGCTTTCTTCTTAATTACAAAGCAAAATGAGCCTGAAGTGCACTATGTCTAGGAAAAAATGATCAATTTAATCCATCTTTCAGGGGAAGAACTTTTTTAGTCTATCCCCAAATTCCAGCTGGGAAAGCTCTTTCTAGGCATCAGAGTGGGGACTTTCTGCTTCCGTCAGGGCTACAGCAAAATGTGCAGCCTGGCAAGCTGGGGTACATTTCTCTCCGGATTCTAATGAACATTCTATACAAAGAGGAAATGTGAGTTCTTAGACACGGTGCCTCCTCCCATTCACACAGTAAACCTAGCTTCTGCTAACTTTTCCTTGAAGGATTATTCAGGGACTTTCTGTGTGGTGGTACAAATGCATAACGAAAATGAGTGTGGATTTGAAAATGAATGATGCTGTGCTATTGCTCACTTATCATATGCATGCTGAATATTAATGCAGCTATAGAAAGAGATTTACTGTATGTATATATTTCCAGTGTATGGGCAGAATCGCCTAACTAAAATCATAATAGAATGTAAGGATAACTGAGGGGACTCAAGAGCACCTCCATTTATCTGGTGTGAGGTTGCTTACAGTGGCAGGCAATATTTGTATGGGAAGTTCAGGGGTTTCTGTTCAGAGATGGCAGTTAGTGATGGTACTTTGATTTCCCAGGAGTTTTAAGTAGTTAAGACTAATAATTCTCTTTAGACAAAAACATAAATACACCAAGTCCTCTCTCTTCCCAGTTTGTATGTTCTTCTTTGAGAAGCAGAAATTAAGCAGAACCATCTCATATTTGCTATGCTTTTTGGAAGGAGCAAATTAACAGTTATTGGCAGTATGAAATATAACACATATACACATGTTTGGTTTTGAGATGCCCTGATTTTTAATTTTGCCATATGTGATACCTTTAAAAAGAAAAATTGAGGTACTGGTACTCAGAACTTGATAAATACCCAAATTTTACACATATCTGTTTCCTATTCCAGTCCTGATTTTATGATACACTTTCAAAAAAAAGTGCTTAAAATAAAGGAAACAATTAAAATGGATAGCATTTATGAATTTGAGGGTTTTTGAAAAAATACGGAAATTTGAATATCATAACCAACTTGCTATCAAATTTATGATTTGTTTATTGTTGAGCATGATTCTTTTTTATGCTCTTATAGTTTTCAGTGTATGAATATTATTGTCAGTTGGCTTTATAGGTCTTTCTGTGAAAACCAAGGAAGAAAAAGAGCAATATTCCTTCTAAAAATTTATTTTGTATTTTTCATGTGAATGAGTTGTACTCATCAATGCTGAGAAGGAAATTCCTATTCAAATATTTATAACAGAATAATGCCCCAATTAAATCTGATCAGCAGACTTTCATAGATTCTCTAATATATTCTTAGCATGGAAGTAAAGAAAAGAAATCTTTTGAAAGGGGGGAAAAAAAGAGAAAGAAAATGAAAAAAATTTTATCTTGTGGACATTTTATAAGTTGAAAAATTTTGCATTATGAGTTTTTTTTTAGAATGATGAATAAAATGTGTAAGAGAAAGTGCTCATATATTGCTACTTGGCTTTTACTCCACCAAAATGATTTCTGAAAGCTGTGCAGAGGGAGGATTTTTATGTTAAACCATCTACACTATGAGATCATTATATTCCTATACACTGAGGACAAGCAGCAGAATATAACTCTGATGAAAGACCCAGACACGTCTCTTCCTGCGCCATTGCCGAGAATAGGAATAAACCTAACTCGGGAAATAGTATTGCAACAGTTGAAGGTCTTAGAACAGTCTAAAGTACAAAATGTTGTGTTTGATTATGGTACCTCTGGTCCAGCTGGAGAGCACCAGCAGATCTGGAAAGTAATTTTATTTAGGAATTTTAATCCCCAGCATGTAACAAATTTGCTTTTGGACTCAGTTTTTATCTGTAGTCTAGGCACCTCAGCTCAGAGAAGGCAATGGCGCCCCACTCCAGTACTCTTGCCTGGAAAATCCCGTGGATGGAGGAGCCTGGTGGGCTACAGTCCATGGGGTCGCACAGAGTCAGACACAACTGAGTGACTTCACTTTCATGCATTGGAGAAGGAAATGGCAACCCACTCCATTATTCTTGCCTGGAGAATCCAGGGATGGGGGAGCCTGGTGGGCTGTCATCTATGGGGTCGCACAGCATCGGACACGACTGAAGCGACTTAGCAGCTGCAGCAGCAGCAGCAGGCACCTCAGCTATTTTTCTACTAACTTTGAGGAGAGTCATTCCTTCTGTCTCAGTCTTGTACAGATCAATTTTTTTAAAAAGTGAATTAATTTCCAAGAATAGTTGTGGTAGTGGTTCTCAATCAAGAGACTTTTGCCCCCTAGGGGACATCTGGCAGTGTCCAGAGACATTTTTGAGGGGCTTCTCTGATGGCTCAGTGGGTAGAGAATCTGCCTGCAATGAAGGAGACACAGGAGACCTGGATTGGATCCCTGGGTTGGGAAGATCTCCTGGAGAAGAGAGGTGGCAATCCACTCCAGTATTCTTGCCTGAAAAATCCCGTGGATGGAGGAGCCTGGAGGACATGACTAAGGACCACCACCCAAGAGACATTTTTGATTTTCAAGCTGGGGGTGGTGGGGTGGGTGGGGAATGCTGCTGGCATATGGTGGATAGAGGCCAGGGATTCAGTTAAACATCCTATAAAGCAAAAGACAAACCCAACTCCATCCTGACGTCAAAGAAAAATCCAGCCCAAAATTTCAGTGGTTCTGAGGCTGAGAATCCATGAGTTAATGTAATGCTGTTCAGTTCATTCGCTCAGTTGTGTCTGACTCTTTGCAACCCCATGAATCGCAGCACGCCAGGCCTCCCTGTCCATCACCAACTCCCAGAGTTCACTCAGACTCACGACCATTGAGTCAGTGATGCCATCCAGCCATCTCATCCTGGGTCGTCCCCTTCTCCTCCTGCCCCCAATCCCTCCCAGCATCAGAGTCTTTTCCAATGAGTCAACTCTTCGCATGAAGTGGCCAAAGTACTGGAGTTTCAGCTTTAGCATCATTCCTTGCAAAGAAATCCCAGGGTTGATCTCCTTCAGAATGGACTGGTTGGATCTCCTTGCAGTCCAAGGGACTCTCAAGAGACTTCTCCAACACCACAGTTCAAAAGCATCAAACATATAAATGCAAAAACTTAATAGTCTACCAGAGTAAATACTTGTTTTTTGCTTATATAAAGTCAAAATGTATGTCTCTGATCAGTGGTCAGGTTTCCTCCAAATAGGGATTTAGAGACCCAGGCTCCCTCCTCCTTGTGGCTCTGCATCACTTAAACATGGTATCCAAATGTGCTGGAGGAGAGTGTATGAAGGATTGCTCTTAGGAGATTTTTATGGACTAAACTTATGCCCATAGGGTTCCCCTGGTGACTCAGATGTTAAAGAATCTGCCTGCAATGCAGGAGGCCCATGCATTGATTCCTGGGTCAAGAAGATCCCCTGGAGAAGGGAATGGCTGGCTACCCACTCCAGTAGTCTTGTCTAGATAATTCCATGGACAGAGGAGCCTGGTGAGCTACAGTCCATGGGGTCACAAAGAGTCAGACACAACTGAGCAACTAACACACACACACACACACACACCCATATCCATTTGACCTGGACTAGTCACATGGCCACACCTAACTGCAGGAGAGGCTGAAAGCTAAGTAATGCATTTAGCTAAGTACCCAAGTAGAAGAAGAAGTGGGTTTAGAATACAGCAAGCCACTCTCAACCACACTCCATATTTTTCCTACCAAATATTAATTTCTATTCAAATGAATACCCTTCCTTTCATTTTCAGACCATTAGAAATTACAATTTAATTAAAAATTTTTTCTGCCTAATTTGATGTCATTTGCAGTTTTGGTAGCATGTCACAGCTCTGTAAGTATTTTCACATACATTATCTTTCTTGATCCTCATGAGAATTATGTGAGTTGAAAAGAGAAAAAATTTTTAATGAACATTTACACAGATCTCAAGAATTTATACTATCTCATTTCATTCTTATACTAGTCTTATTTTAGATACTATCATTATTTTGGATTAAAAAATAAGGCTTAAAGAGGTTAAGGGACTTGGTAGAAATGCCAAATCCTATGCTTTTGCTGCCTCCCGTGAGATAATTGTCAGGTATTATTAACCTCCTTTTTCAGCTAAGAAACTCATATCTAAAATCTTACCCAGGGTTCAGTTCGGTTCCGTTCAGTTGCTCAGTTGTGTCCGACTCTCTGCGACCCCATGAATCGCAGCATGCCAGGCCTCCCTGTCCATCACCATCTCCCGGAGTTCACTCAGACTCACATCCATCGAGTCAGTGATGCCATCCAGCCATCTCATCCTGGGTCATCCCCTTCTCCTCCTGCCCCCAATCTCTCCCAGCATCAGAGTCTTTTCCAATGAGTCAACTCTTCACATGAGGTGGCCAAAGTACTGGAGCTTCAGCTTTAGCATCAGTCCTTCCAAAGAAATCCCAGGGTTGATCTCCTTCAGAATGGACTGGTTGGATCTCCTTGCAGTCCAAGGGACGCTCAAGAGTCTTCTCCAACACCACAGTTTAAAAGCATCAGTTCTTCGGCACTCAGCCTTCTTCACCGGGTTACACGATTATAAAGTGGCAAAGCCAGGACATGAACTCCTCTCTTGCATTCTCAGTCCTGCGCTTTCTCCCTGACTACTCCTCTGCTGATGTACTCTATTTCACCAACCAAGTCTATCAATAAAGCATTAAATTTTCTCTTAGAAGGATCAGCCTTTCTAGAACCCTATTCACTATATCCCCTTAGGGTTGACAATAACCCACGAATGATTGTTACTTAAGCTAGGGACACACAGGAGAGTTCAGATATAAGATAAAATAAACCTGGGTCCAAATCTTCACTGTAATGCTTATTAGCTAGGTGGTGCTCAGCAAGCCCCTGAACCTCTCTAAGCCTCAATTTCTTCATCTGCAAAGTGAAGATGAAATGCCCATTTCTCAGAATGGCTCAGGGTGAAATGAGACACTTGGGTAAAGTAATTCACAAAGTATGTGCTTGGTGCTCGAGAAATGTTCATTCCTTTCTCCCCTACTTCATCTGCTGTGGTGGATATTTGTGGGTTTTCAGCCTTATTGCATTCCTTCTTTTTTTTTTTTTTAATAAAGCTGTTCAGTTGCTCAGTTGTGTCTGACTCTTTGCAACTCCATGGACTGCAGTGCTTCAGGCTTTCCTGTCCTTCACCATCTCCTGGAGTTTGCTTAAACTCATGTCCATTGAGTCGGTTGATGCCATCCAACCATCACATCCTCTGTCATCCCTTTTCCCCATCTTTCCCAGCATCAGGGTGTTTTCCAGTGAGTCAGCTCTTTGCATCAGGTGGCCAAAGTATTGGAGCTTCAGCTTCAGCATTAGTCCTTCCAATGAATATTCAGGGTTGATTTCCTTGCTGTTCCTGGGTCTCTGCACATGCTCTATGCTACTGGGCCTCCAAAGCAAGCAGACACATATTAAGGAAAAATTGCCAGGGGCATTCTCATCCTTAAACATTCTACATAGGTAAAAACACTTCATGTATCTAATAAGGCTGACCAGAATGGATTATTGGGTTAATTTGGGGGGGGGGGGAGAGAAATTGACAGTCCACATAATTTCAGGGCCAATGAGACAGATATTAATACATATTCTTTGCCTTAATTATGGACAAAACTGAATCTGGCCTAGATTACCATGACTGGAAATTCCTTAAGGTCAGGGAACATGTCTAAGTTTTCTTTGTATTAATCAGTTTGCACAGGTTCTGGAAAGTCATACTTGGATAAATATTAGTGACTGGTTTGATTTCCTTGCTGTTCAAGGGACTCTCAAGAGTCTTCTCCAACACCACAGTTCAAAAGCATCAACTATTCAGCACACAGCCTTTTATTTGTCCAACCCTCACATACGTATATAACTACTGGAAAAACCATAGCTTTGAATATTCAGACCTTTGTCGGCAAAGTGATGTCTCTGCTTTTTAATACGCTGTCTAGGTTTGTCATTGCTTTTCTTTCAACAAGCAAGCATCTTTTAATTTCATGGCTGCAGTCACTGTCCACAGTGATTTTGGAGCCCAAGAAAATAAAGTCTGTCACTGTTTTCATTGTTTCCCCATCTATTTGCCATGAAGTGATGGGACTGGATGTTACAATCTTTGTTTTTTGAATGTTGAGTTTTAAGATAGCCTTTTCACTCTCCTTTTCACTTTCATCAGAGGCTTTTTAATTCCTCTTCACTTTCTGCCATAAGGGTGATATCATTGGCATATCTGAGGTTATTGATATTTCTCCTGGCAATCTTCATTCCAGCTTGTATTTCATCCAGCCTGGCATTTCACATGATGTACTCTGCATATGTTAAATAAGTACAGTGACAATATACAGCCTTGAAATACTCCTTTTCCGATTTGGAACCAGTCCATTGTTCCATGTCTGATTCTAACTGTTGTTTCTTGACCTGCACACAGGTGTTGCAGGAGGCAAGTAATGTGGTCTGATATTCCTATCTGTTTAGGAATTTTCAATAGTTTGTTGTAATCTACACAGTCAAAAGCTTTAGTGTAGTCAATGAAGGAGAAGTAGATGTTTTTCTGTAATTCTCTAGCTTTTTCTATGATCCAACGAATGTTGACAATTTGCTCTCTGGTTCCTCTGCCTTTTCTATATCCAGCTTTTACATCTGGAACTTCTTGGTTCACATACAGTTGACGCCTAGCTTGAAGAATTTTGAGCATTAATTTGCTATTGTGTGAAATGAGTGCAATTGCACAGTAGTTTGAACACTCTTTGGCATTGCCCTTCTTTGGGACTGGAATGAAAACTGACCTTTTCCAGTGGCCATTGCTGAGTTTTCCAAATTTTCTGGCATATTGAGTGCAGCACTTTAACAACATCATCTTTTAGGATTTGAAATAGCTCAACTGGAATTCCATCACCTCCACTAGCTTTATTCATAGTAATGTTCCCTAAGGCCCACTTGACTTCACACTCTAGGATGTCTGGCTCTAGGCGAGTGATTACACTGTTATGGTTATCTGGGTTGTTAAGATCTTTTTTGTGTAGTTCTTCTATGTATTCTTGCCACCTCTTCTTAACATCTTCTGCTTCTGTTAGGTCCTTTTGATAAAGACACCCCCATATCTATTTTGGGCATTCTCTCTTTCTCATTGTGCATAATATTGATGGGGATGTAAATCAAGTTTCTCTTCTGTCCTTTAGCCATGGGATGTTACCAGGACCCAAGTTGCGGTAATGTCTTTTTCTCCTAGGATTCTGAACATTAAGTGTAGTAATATAAAGACAGAAAAAAAGGTTAATATTCATTCATTTGAAAGGCACGTTACTGTGGAGATTCTTAGAGCTGCATTTTCTTTTCCAAACCTGCTTCTTCAACCATGCAGTAGGTTCTCTATACAGCTGTATCTTTCCAATGCAATCTTTTTCTACTAAAGTTAACCAGAATGAGTTTCTTTGGCTTATCAAATAACCCAAAAAACTTACCCAGTTCTATGGTGATTAATTTTTTTAAATCATTGACAGCAATGTCAAAAGGTGCTAATTGCAGAAGCTTGATAAAGACAAGATCTATTACAGCTATATTTTTTCCTCAATATAATAGACCTGTTTAGGAGGATATTAAATTAGTGCAATTGGATTGTTTTTAAACCATAATCTTGTAGAAACTGATAAATTTTTGATGATCATTCACTAATATTTATCCAAGTATGACTTTCCAGAACCTGTGCAAACTGATTAATACAAAGAAAACTTAGACATGTTCCCTGACCTTAGGGAATTTCCAGTCATGGTAATCTAGGCCAGATTCAGTTTTGTCCATAATTAAGGCAAAGAATATGTATATATATCTGTCTCATTGGCCCTGAAATTATGTAGACTGTCAATTTCTCTCCCACCCCCCCACAAATTAACCCAATAATCCATTCTGGTCAGCCTTATTAGATACATGAAGTGTTTTTACCTATGTAGAATGTTTAAGGATGAGAATGCCCCTGGCAATTTTTCCTTAATATGTGTCTGCTTGCTTTGGAGGCCCAGTAGCATAGAGCATGTGCAGAGACCCAGGGAACTATTTTACAGTAAAATTCCTCTGGGAGATGCTGATTTCAAACCTCACAGGCTTCAAAGCCAACATGTGAGGGCTCTGGAACTGCTGTAGGGGAAGGTTTCATGCAGCTGAGATGGCTCCTCCACACTCTACTACTCACATATTACACCGTCAGCCTCTTCCGACCAGTGCTCACTTTCTGGGGTGAACAGCTGGAGCAGGAAGGTTAGAAAAGATTATCTGTTAGTGCTGGGAAACAGTGCCTTCTACCCAAGAATGTAGAGAACAAAAATCATACATTAGTATTTGATGACCTTACTCCAGCCCTTTTGGGAGTCTTTAGTTCACAAAGTATAAAATTAGACTTGCCAAAGGATACTCTCTATACTTTGTTCAAGTCCCAGAACCAAACTGTAAGGAGGTGAATGCATTCCCTTAGGGCTGGTACAATCAAATATCTATTCATTGTCAGGTCTATATTAGTGAGGAATCGACTGATTCAGTGATGGGAAGTCACTTTTGAAGCTGAAATTTGATATGTAGAGATAAGGTGGCAGGATCTTAAAAGACTAGAATCATTTTTCAATCAGCCAAAAGTTTGTTGAGTGCCTACTATATGCAGGGCATGTGTACTCTTTCCAAGAAGACATTGTGATTACCGTCAAGCTGATTAAAATATAGTTGATGAGCCATTACCTCTACATAGCTTGTGCATATAGACATAAACCTTTGAGAAACACCTAACAGCAAACAAGTCATTCAACTATGTTTCAACCACACAGTCCTTTCTGTTGCCGGGAGATGCCACATCTCTTTTCCCCATAGTGCCTTTTTATAAATGCTAATTCTTATTCATATATTCAGTTTTTATTGAGTGATTTCTTTGTGTCAGGTACACAAGACTCATGAAACTTACTTTCTAGCTGGGAGAACCAGGCCTAGTGAGTGAAAGTCGCTCAGTCATATCCGACTCTGGGAGTCCATGGACTGTAGTCCACCAGGCTCATCTGTCCATGGAATTCTCCAGGCAAGAATACTGGAGTGGGTTTTTATTTCCATCTCCAGGGGATCTTCCCAACCCAGGGATCAAACCTGGGTTTCCTGCATTGCAGGCAGATTCTTTACTGTCTGAACCAGGAAGCCCCCCAAAAGGAAAACATCGTCAAGAACTGTTAACTACTATAAAGAAACAGTCACAGTGTGATATGGTAGACGGTGGTTGGTGCAGAGTGCGGGGTGAAGCTGCATCCCATATGGTGGATGGGGTTTCTTGGAACAAGCAATTTTGAACTGAGATACAAATATTGGACCCAGTTATAAGAAGAGCTTGGATAAGAGCACTCCAGGCAGAGGGAACAATTGCAAAAGCTTCATGAGACAGAAATGAACTTACATGTTCAAAAAAGAGAGAGAAGATGAAGGGGCTAGAGAAGAGTGATGGGGGATGGGGGGTGAATTGGAGGTGAGACTAATAAGAGACAAGGTCTTAAAGGAAGGCGGGACAGATCTTAGGTTGTCACAGGCTGTGATAAAAAGTTTGCTGTTCTGTCTGGAATGACCTGGCACTTACTCTCTGCTTAAATCATACTTCCCTCCTTAGCTCAAATGCCCCCTGTCCATGGAAGCCTCCTCTCATACCCCAGTCTAGAATATTGTCCCCATTATCTGATCTCACAGCACAGTGTACTTCTATTTTGCTGCACTTGTTACTGTTGAAGATAAATAATTATTCATGTAATTATTTGTTTAATATCTTTTCTCCAAACTAAACTATAGGATTCTTGAGGGTAGAGATTGGTTTATCTCTTTCACTGCAATGAGAAAATTAAATTTACTCACTAAACACTTAAATTTTTAGCCTTTGCTATATGCAGAACATGTAGAAGATGCTCTCTCTCTGTCTATATACACACACACACACACACATATGCACACATACATATATATGGGGCTTTCTTGGTGGCTCAGATGGTAAAGAATCCATCTGCAATGCAGGAGACCCTGGGTTCAATCCCTGGGTCAGGAAGATCCCCTGGGGAAGGGATGGGCTATCCACTCCACTATTCTTGTCTGGAGAATTCTATAGACAGATGAGCCTGGTTGGCTACAGACCATAGGGTTGCAAAGAGTCGGACATAACTGAGTGACTAACAGAGGCACAGATACACATATGTCTATATTTATATACAGAATGAAAAAATGACAGTGTCGTTTTTATCCATTGCTTTCAATCACTTTCTCTCCTGGAATATGCAGCTGCTCCCTTTGTCCAAGAGGGTGCAGAGAGTTCCATGAGATGTATATAGGGTCATGTTTCCCACTCAGAGGTTTGAGTCAGGGCTAAAGCTGGTGAACAGCAACTCCATTCTTTTCCTAAAGTCTTTGACCATATGTTTTCAGTTCTGAGTGAGAGCGAGGTGCTTCCTTCTCTAACGTTTTTTTCTTTTCAAATCCCTCTCTTCCTTTCCCCCTAAATTAACAGTGTATGGAGAATAGCTGGTATAAAGAAAGAGAATGTTAGAGGTGAGGATCATGGACAAGGTTCACATCATTAGTTTTTTTTCATTGCAAGCCATGATTTGGGCCATATTATAGATAAAAGCTTATTGTAATTGTTAACTGTATTAACAGTCACATTATGGTACCAGATATGACATCCTTATATACATCTAGGAGTCATGCTGAATAGCCAAGTGAATTAGATTTAGAAGGAAATTTGTGTTTCATTCCATGGAGACTGTCCATAGAAAATGGATAGGATTTGAGGACAATACTATGGTTTGTCTTGGATTGTCCAGTAATGGGTCAAGAGGCAATGTTGCTAAGAGTGAGCCCTACCTATAGAATCAAACCCAGTTTTAACTCCAAGCTTTGTTACTTGGTAGCTATGTATCCATAGGCAAGTTAATTTGTTGGACTATTAGTTTTGTAATCTGTGAAAGATGAGAACACTTAACTTTACAGGATTGATAGGAAGATTAAATGAGATGTTCAAAGAATAGCTCCTGGTCCATAGTAAGAGTTCAGACATAAACGTTTGCTGAACGAATATTATACTATCCAATGAATTATGTTTTCCTGATTGATCATGAACTAGAGTTATTTCCATTCATTCATTCAATAAATACTTATATTTGCTTAAAATTTTCAGAAACTGGTTTTAAAGACACTTTTTTTCAGTGTCTGGATTAGAAAAGAGTAAGTTAAATATATTTCTGGATTAGAAAAGAGTGAGTTATTGAAATCCTTGAATGATAATAACAATAACTACCAGGCATTATAAGCCTACCATGAGCCAAGTACTAGGAAAATGTTTTCCCTATATGAGCTCACCTACTCTTATTACAGCTTCAGAGAGAATAACCAAGTTTCCCAGGTGATCCAACTGGTATATTGAGGGACCAGGATTTTAAACTAATTGGCTGGACTCCAAAACCTGTGTTCTTAACAGATATCAAATGCAGCCTCCTTCTTGAGATTGTTGTGAGGGCCAAATGATACAGCACATGAATATGCTTTATCACAGTAATAAAGCACTGTGTAAATGGTTCTTTATTATCATTAGTATCATTAGAAGTGATTGATTTGGTGGTATTACCCAGGGTCAACTATGCTTCTGGGGGTAGCCAAATGCCTGTTACTACATGTACTTGAAAATTGTATTATTTAAATTAAGTTTTTGCTTCTGTTTTATTCAGAGGTCTGAAGTTTTCTTCCCTCCTTGCCTGACCTTTCCAAATTAGATTCGTTGATGGGTGGATGGATGGCAAGTGGCCCTTCTGTGTCTTTCTGGAGGATGCCCATTCAGTGCCTTCTTGTTTATAATGAAGGCATAATGGCAGTTGGCCATGCTTTGCTTTTGTTTCAAGCCTGGGAAAGAGCATCTTTCTTTAAATCACTCTGATTCAGAATTCTTCCAAACCACAACACAGTGGCTTTGTAAAAATCAGGTGGCTTTGAACTCATCATATTCTCATTTTATAAGAGAAGGGGAAAAAATCTAAAATGTCATTTTCTGTTCTCTGTGTTCTAAGCACCCTCTCTCTCATCAGTCCCCTGCCAATACCTTACTGGCATCCAATAAAAATGTATTTTCACTTTACAAAATGGACTAATCAGGTCTTTTGGTTTTTTCCTAATTCGTGTCCTCAAGACATACGGAATATCTGCTATCTAAGGAAATGTTTATTTGTTTTGTTCTATTGTCCAGTAAGCTTATTACAAGTTCTGGCTCTGTATGTGTGTTTATATAGATAATGTGTCACATTAAAACCAGAGAAAATCATCTACTAAATTATTCTTTACGTGCAGCAAATCAATCTGGTCCCTTACTCCTACCAGAGAGGTGCAAATGGCACTGAACATCCTCAGAGTGGTTTATGTCCTTGACAGGTCAGTCAGAGGGTAGCTGAAACTGAAGAAGTCATATGCCACAGTGCCAGCGGAAATGAAAATTATACCACTCATACTAACGAGTGCATTTCCAAAGGGACTATTTACTGGCATTAGAAGTCTCTAAGCAGATGCCTCTGAACTTAAAATACACTTAATTCCTAAGGATTGTCTTGTAATTAATTTACCCAGATAGACTCCATGAGGAGAATGCAGGGCAAAGCATCACGTTGCTCAGCAGTTTGCAAACTTTGGGGAACACTAAGATAAATGATTTGATTTTTTAAAAACATCTATATTTATTTCCCTTATAACAGAATGGTGACCAGCACACAGTAAAGAAAAACGCTTTCCAATTTTATAATCCAATCTCCTTTAAAAAAAATCCAGCTGCTGTCACAGGAAGGACTCCATGTGGCTGACATCAAAAGAATATCACTCATACTTTGGTTACAGCTTTTATTCCTACTGCTAGTCTGTAAACATCTCATTGAATGTGGCAAGCTATCCTGACTGCTTTCGTTATGTACACAGTGCTGTACAACAACGAGCAGGTTTAACATACCTCTAATTAACAGGGCTTGTATTTCATGAAGAACAGCCAAACCCCACGTGACTGCTGACAGCTGTAGTTTTCCAGTTTTAAGGAGTACAGTTTTTTAGATGTTCAGATTTTTTTCGGAGGTTCTGGTGAAAATTTGATAAAATGCCTATCCCTGAAGGTTAAATATCATGGTGTGACATTTGGATGAGCTGGCACACTAATCGGGGGGCATTAATTCCCCGTCAGCTTTCTGATTTTTTCTCTCGAAGCTCGAGTTTTGGACTCGTTTGAATCAGAGTCCAAATCTTGCTGTCCCCTTGACCTTAGGTAAACTTCTTAACCTGTGTAGGCCTCAGTTCAATTCCTTAATAAAAGAAAATGATGATTATGATAATAACTGGTGGAATTTGAAGAATGATGATGTAACGTATATGTTCTACCTAAAATAGCTCCTGGCACTTAATTAATAAGTGGTGGTTTTTATTATTACTATTCGCTTTTACACTACGACACCTTACTCATTTATTTTATTCCCTTAAAAGATATTTATCATACAAATTGATAAAGAAGTTGTGGTGCATATATACAATGGAATACTACTCAGCCATAAAATAATGAAATTTTGCCATTTGCAACACCATAGATGGGCTTGAGGGGTATTGAAAGTGAAAGTGAAATTCTCTCAGTCGTGTCCGACTCTTTGCAACCCCATGGATTGTATAGTCCCTGGAATTCTCCAGGCCAGAATACTGAAGTGGGTAGCCTTTCCCTTCTCCAGGGGATCTTCCCAACCCAGGGATCAAACTCAGGTCTCCCACTTTGCAGGCGTAGTATGCTTGGTCAAATAAGTCAGGCAGAGAAAAACAAATGCTATATGATATCACTTATATGTAGAATCTAAAAAAACAACCCTAGTATATAGAACAAAAAAGAGACAGGTCCACAGATACAAGAACAAACTAGTGGTTACCAGTGGGAAGAGGGAAGAGGGAGAGGAGCAAGATAGGGGTAGGGGATTAAGAGGTAGAACTACTAAGTATATAATAAATAAACTACAGGATGTATTGTACGGCACAGGGAACATAGCCAACAATTTATAACTGTAAGTGGAGCATAATCTTTTTTTAAAAAGTATTTATCTTGTGCTTGCTCCGTGCCCTGCACTGTGTGGGCATTTTCACATATCTCATCTGTCTTTGTCTTCACTACAACCTCACAAGTAGGTTTCATCATCACTAGTTTATAGATGAGAGCAATGAAGATAGAAGGGTTCAGGAATTTTCTCAGATTCACACGTCTAGTCAAGGATGCAGCCAGACTTGACACTCAGGTCCATCTTTAATAAATACAGATTTGTGTCTACTAGGAATTAAACACCCAACTACTGCACTGTGAAGACCAAGATTAATGCGACATGCCTCCACTCCCCAAACATCACGTTCTATTTGGGGGTGAGGAAGGAAGAGACAAGTACCAACAAAGCCAGACCATGACAAAGTCTATCCTTGTGGTAAAAGAGATGTGAAGGAGACTCAAAGAGTGTACAACTACTGTGACTGGGGAAACTGACAAGGAGAGCGCAGAGGAGGTGACTTTTAAGCTGGGTCTGGAAGAATGAATGAAATTTTAATAGATAAAAAAGAGTATTCCAGGTAGATGGTATTTGCTGCATGAAGATGTGAAGGCTTGGGGTATTTGATGTGTGCTAAAGATGAACATGCATGCTTAGTCGTGTCCAGCTCTTTGCAACTCCATGGACTGTAGCTCACAAGGCTCCTCTGTCCACAGAATTTTCCAGGCAAGAATACAGGAGTGGGTTGTCATTTCCTATTCCAGGGGATCTTCTCAACCCAGGGATCGAACCTGCATCTCTTACAACTCCTGCACTGGCAGGTGGGTTCTTTACCACTTGCCACCTGAGAAGCCCAGATGTTGAGGACTCCTAGGTTCAAATCAGGAGCTTCCCAGGTGGCACTAGTGGTAAAGAACCCGCCTGCTAATGCAGGAGTTGTAAGAGATGTGGGTTCAATCCCTGGGTCGGGAAGAGCCCCTGGAGGAGGGCATGACAACCCATTCTGGAGAATCCCAATGTACGGAAGAGCCTGGCAGGCTATTTTGCAAAGAGTCAGACACGACTGAGCGACTAAGCATATCATAGCTACTTCCAGACTATTATTCTACTAATCATAAGCTATTATGATTACAATATATACTTCAGTAGTGACCACATTATATTAATATTCAGTGGTATAACAAGTAGTTAGGAATAATCATGGTTTTTGTTTCTGGTGCTCCCATAATGAAGTACCACAAACTGGGTGGCTTTAAACAAGAGAAATTTATTATCTCATAGTCCTAGAGGCCAAGTGTATGAGATCAAGGTGTTGGGAGGGTTAGGTCCTCTGGGAGGCACTGAGGGAGACTGTTCCATGTCTCTCTCCCAGCTTCAGGCAGTTGCTGGCAATCCTTGATGTTTCCTGGCTTCTGGATGCACCAAACTTTTCCCTTCACCCCATGGTGCTCTCTCTCTGTGTTGACCGCTGTGTCTCTTTTCCTCTTCTTCATTTGGAGAAATAAGACATCATGAAGAAAATGAGGGCATCCATCATTGAATTAAGGGCCCACCCTACTCTAGCATGTCATCATTGTAACTAGCTACATCTGCAACAGCCCTTTTTCCAAATATGGTTACATTCTGAGAAGGACATGAACTTCCTGGGGAGACACTCTTTAACCCCAGTTGAATTGCCAGTGCATGGTGATAGTAAGTAGACTGAGATGTGTTTAGGCTTTTTAATTCTCTACAGATAATGTTGTACCTAGTGTAGACCATTCCATTGTCCATCCCCACTCCTTGGTGTACCATTGTTAATAGAATCTTACTTATACAATACAGTAGTATTTTACCCCGTTATCCACGGTTTCACTTCCTAAAGTTTTAATTACCTACAGTCAAGCATGGTCCAAAAACATTACATGGAAAATTCCAGAAATAGACAATCCTTAAGTTTTAAATTTGGCACTGTTCTGAGTGGTGTGATGAAATCTAACGCTTTTCCACTCTGTCCTTCCCAGGACTCCCGGCCATTGGCATCTTCTGATTCTGTTGACCAAAGCAGATGATCATGGTTTCAGACATCCTTTGGGGTCTTGGAACATATTCCCTGAGGATAAGGATTAGGGGGCAGGAAGACTAGTGTGTGCTGTCATATCCATTTTATTTTTCTTGGAACCCAATAGAATTTGTTTCTGAAGGCAAGCACTCTTTCATTCATTTTTAAGTTTACCTTGGCCCTTAGTAATTGCTCAAGAAATGTTTGTTAAACTAAACTGTTTAGTTTGATGACTATTTCCCTGCCCAAATTATAAAAATTAATTCCTTATATCCATACTTCACACTTATAGTGAAGATATTGAAAGTCCTATAGCTGATATTTTAAGATGAAAAATAATCCTATTTCATCCTGTGAGATTAGGCTTTTGTAAAATGCAGAGCTATTTCTAACACTGTTTTAAGTTCTAGTTGTGCTGCATTAAGGGAAATATTTTCTCAGTCAAGTAATATAAAGAAAAAGGTGGATCACTGAAAGAAAAAGGTGTGATACAACACCTTTATATTAATTATGTTATTGTAACATAGATTATTATATTTCAAAGAAGACTCTATAAAGCACAAATTAGAGAGAGCTCACTCTCCTCAAGAAAGCTCAAAGTTTACCTATATAAAACCATGCTGTAATTTTTTGTAAATGCAATTTGTTTGATATCATTTGGAAAGTGATTGAAGAAAATAAGAGTTATTCATTCATTCATTTATCAAATATTTTATTGAATTTCTTACTACATGTCAGTTTCTATTCCATATTCTTGGGATTTCTTTATTGCCAATTTTTACATAGTCAGGTAATAGTTTGCAGCTGATAAATGTGCCAAATGAAGAAGAAAATTTCCATCCTGAGGAATTTATAATTCAGAAAGTCAAACCCCAAAGAAACTGTCACTTTCAAAATATCAGGATATTTCCAATCTTTGCTTTTTCTTCTTTTGACTCCATGACAGGTCAGATATGGCAAAGTAATTTGAAAGTCTGAGGACATTTATGTTGAGCAACTTACCATGCTAATGACAATTTGGGGGCCTCTACCCTGCATGGAGGAAAGTCTTACGCATTAGAGACAGTGTACTGAGCAGTTTATGCCTTACATTTTAATGCTTATGGGTTCATGGGTTCATGTAAGTGGTTCATGTAAGAGACAGTATATCTCATTATGTGGAGACTATAAAAATATTTTTGTGGACATGTTCAAAATAACTTTGAAGTTAGAAATCTGTAGCTTTATTGTCTGAAATTACACTGTGAATTTTATTCCATCTTGATATACACACATCATCAAATAAATGTACCAGTTTTCTACTCTTTTCCTCTTTCATATATATATATACTGTGCATTGATATTGGTTTAAGCAATCTAGGGCAGTGGAAGAATCATGGAACCGAGGTCAAGAGATCTTGGTTCTTTTTCCCATTTCAAGAAAAAGAAATTGTTTGTTTGACCTTGACAAAGTCACTGAAATTCTTTTTCTTTGCTTACAAGGATATTGAACTAGTTGAGTTTACATATATTGATATTTATAAAACAAGAAGTCCTCTTTAAAGAGTAGCATTGAAATATATTCATTACTATGTGTAAAACAAATAATGAGAAGTTGCTGTATAACACAGGGGGCTCAGCCTGGTGCTTTGTGATGACTTAGGGGGTGGGGGTGGGAGGGAGGCTCACGAGGAAGGGTTATATGTATACTTATGGCTGATTCACAATGTTGTATGGCAGAAACCAACGCAATATTTTAAGGTAATTATCCTCCAATTAAAAAATTTTTTAAAAAGAAGAAAAAAGAAGGACTCCTTCATCTAAGTCCATTGAATTATTTTACTTTCTATTCTTTGACTCTCTTTTTATGTAACAGCATGATTTCATAATTTTCTGAGCTCCTCCTGGTCTGACTAGGAAAGATCTCCAGAGAATTCTGCTCAATGGACTGTTTGGGGACAGCCTCACAAAGTGGCTCAGTAATTCCTTGGGTAGACTGTATGTTGGAAGGGATGTTTCGTCTAAGTGGTTTTGTTTCCATTCTCTCCTCCAAAAGGTATATGGTTCAGGCTCAGTCATGTTTTGCTGTGAGGCTGAGCTTTGCCACACTCAGGGAGTAGCATCTGTTTGAGTGTTCATACGTATTATTTAAATTAACCTCAGGCTAGGTCTTCAAATTAAATTTCAAGTAAATTGCTTAAAATTCATAAGGATTCCTGTGTTCCTTGTTACCGTGCAAAGCCTTGACTGAGAGCACTTCATATCTATGTCCCAGTGCCCGACATGGAGACGTCATGAGACAAGCCAGTGTGGAGTGACATGGGTCAGTTTCCCTTGACTTTGAAAACAATTTCACCTCATCTTGGGCAGATATGTCTCCCTGACAATTTTGTATAGGTAGATATGTTGCATATTGAATTATATTTTAAATATACTAGCTATTTATATTTACTACTAGTAAATATGGTTTTTCCAGTGGTCATGTATGGATGTAAGAGTTGGACTGTGAAGAAAGCTGAGCACTGAAGAACTGATGCTTCTGAACTGTGGTGTTGGAGAAGACTCTTGAGAATCCCTTGGACTGCAAGGAAATACAACCAGTCCATTCTAAAGGAGGTCAGCCCTGGGTGTTCTTTGGAAGGACTGATGAAACTCCAGTACTTTGGCCACATCATGCAAAGAGTTGACTCATTGGAAAAGACCCTGATGCTGGGAGGGATTGGGGGCAGGAGGAGAAGGGGACGACCAAGGATGAGATGGCTGGATGGCATCACCGACTCGATGGACGTGAGTTAGGGTGAAATCCAGAAGTTGATGATGGACAGGGAGGCCTGGCGTGCTGCAATTCATGGGGTTGCAAAGAGTCAGACATGACTGAGAGACTGAACTGAACTAGTAAATATACTAGACAAAGGTACAATGACTTACTTGGTGGGATAAACCACTCAATCATATGTCCATATAATAACTTTACATGGGCTTCTTGGTAAATCACCCCCACTTCTTCACCTGGGAAGTGAAGATTGAATTTCAATGGCTCCTGAGGTTCTTTCACCACTAAAATTCCTTCACTGAAACTTAAGTTTTTTATGTAATAGCTTATTTTAAATTACAATTGGTGTAATTAGCATTACAGTTTGTCTTGAAAGAATTTTGATTCTCAAGACTTTCAAGTACATTATAGTGATTATGAGCACATATTTTGGAGATGGACAAACCTGGGTTCAAATCTCAATTCATTTATCAAAAGCAAGTTGTCATGCCTCTATCAGACTCATTTTTCTCATCGGTAAGTGAGGGTAATAATAAGATCTGCTTTATAGAGCTTTTGTTAGAATTAAATGAGACAATGTATATACACACTTTTTAAAAAATACTGCATAGGGGTTCTCTAGGCAAGAAAACCGGAACGGGTTGCCATTTCCTTCACCAATGGACCACGTTTTTATCAGCACTCTTCACTGTGACCCATGTTGGGTGGCCCTGCACGGCATTGCTTCACTGAGTTACACAAGCCTCTTCGTCACCGTAAGGCTGTGACCCCCTGAAGAGAGAGAAAAAAAGGGGGTGGCAAAGGATAAGATGGTTAGAATACATCACCAACTCAACGGTTATGAAATTGAGCAAAGGGAGATAGTGAAGGACAGAGGAGCCTGGAATGTCACACTCCATGAGGTCACAAAGAGTAGGACATGACTTAGCCCCTGAATAACAGCAACAACACATACACACTTAGGACAGTACCTGTCACAAGTAGCTATTTTTCTTACTGTAAGCACACTGGGATTGAGATCATGATGAAGAAAAACACTATAAATATATTTGTTTAATTTCAGATTGAAGATAATGACTGCAGGAAAAGACTAACTAACTTTATTTATTAAGCTGTACTTCAGATTCACTAGAACTCTCTCATCTGGATAAGAAAATGTCCATGGAGATGAGAACAGCCGTTACACATCAGAAAGGCACTTGGATTGATAAATCATCCCTTGCTGTTGTACTCTTCAAATTAGCAAATGAAAGAGCATCTTTTAGCAATGGGGTGATATTTATAAATTAAATTTATTGATACACATGGTCTTGGTTATTATTTTAATCTTCCTCTCTAGGTATTTTGTAAGAAAATATAAGTCTTGTGTTTATTTCTGTTTGTTAATGCTTTGATAAATCAGACATTTTTAGTATTCTATCAATGGCAAAAGTCTAATTACCTTATTGTATTCTGATTTATTTCTTTCCTTACTTTCTTTGCATCTGCAGCGCAACAAATGAGTCTCTGAAGAGATATATGTTATGATACAGTGTCAGTGAAATTAATCCTGATCAATTTTAAAGTTCACGTTTTTATTTGATGACTTTCAAGGGAATCACTAAAACTGAGATTGACTTGGTCTCTTCTTTTGTTGGTTAAATATTGTTGTTTGAATGTGGTGGATCCAAAGTGAAGAAAAAGGCCCTTTTTATGCTCTCAACTCTGTTCCATTTCCAAAGAAAAGCTGCAGCAATTCCTCTTGCCTATATATAAAATGAGGCTAATTGGTCAAAAAGAACACAGAGGCTCTGGTGGGCTTATAAATTTGGCATCTCATGAAAGCCAGAAGGCTAAGTCTTCCAAAATGAGAGAATTTTGAGTGCTATTGAAAAATCTACACTTAGCGCTTTCAGTTTCTCCAAAGTTTGATTTTTCACAGTAATAAAATTGTTGTCCCATGTCTGTGTTACAGCTAACATCTTTGTCTGATGTTACATGTTTCTTATTTGAAAAACAAGAGAAAAATTTGCACCCAAGTAAAGAAGAATATTGAGGTGACTTATTAAAAACAAAATTCTGGATAATATTTAGTGTTTACTTTTCCATGCAAAAACACTTAAACCCCCTTATATAATTTGACATATAGTTTTAGAGTTCAAGTACAAAGCACTTAGCCTGTAGTTGATTGAGAAAAACCAATGGTACAGGGAAGGAATTTCTGCTCTCCTCCACAACTGAAACTTGCCGAGATTTCTTGGTAGCTAATATGAAATACATCCACGTATAGCCTTCATACTGTTTTTTAAATTTATTTATTTTTGATTGGCGGGTAATTGCTTCACAATATTGTATTGGTTTCCGCCATGTATCAGCATGAATCAGCCATAGGTGTACATTTGTCCCCTCCCTCTTGAACCTCCCTCACGACTCCCACCCTATCCTACCCCTTTAGGTTGTCACGGAGCCCCGATTTGACGGCCCTGATCATACAGCAAATTCCCACTGGCTCTCTATTTTACATATGGTAATGTATAGGTTTTCATGCTATTCTCTCTATTTGTCCCACCCTCTCTTTCCTCCTCCTTCCTTGTGTCCGTAAATTTTCATGCTGTTTATATAATTTTTATCCTTTTATGTCCTACACATGTATTTATTTTTTTGTAATGCCATTTTCTTTGTTCTGTTTTTAGTCACAAAAAAAATTCTAAAAAAAGTAAAGAAATATGGATGTTTCCAGAAAAATCTTTAACATTGTATATAGAAGCATCAGAAGCATATTTAAATATAGTATTAAAAATTCTCAATTTTCATTTTGAACTTTATTTCATGCTAAGCATAAATGAATATTGAAGGAAATGGTCATTAAGTAATTCAACAGGAATTGAAAACATTATAAATTTAGCAATGACCAGCATTTGAAACATAAAACTTGTGCAATTAATGGGGTGAAGGGAGAAATCTAAAAACCACAGCTATTTAGATTCACTACTTTCAAATTCATGAAGCTGCGGAAAGAAATGTTTCTATGGCCACTATCCGAATACACTAATTATTTAGAATCTCCCCTCCAGCATAACCACCAAAAATCAAATCTTGAGGGAACTTTGGCTAACTTTAAATCACATAGCTCATTGTTCTGGGAACAAACCGATTTTATTTTTTCTCCTCCTTTTTTTTATCGTTAATGTCAAGCAAACATTTATTTCAGGTGCAAAGCCTCAGGATATGTTAGTGAACACAGTGGCTGGGCTGTGCTAGCGCTTACTGCCCACTAAGTGGGTGGGAAAAGGGTGTTGTGACCCTCTTACCCTTCCCACCAGTCTCCCTAACAGCTTTGGCCTTCAGGTCAGCTCAATTTCCCCTCCACTGAGTGGCCATTACGGTGCCTGCTCGGTGATAAATGCTTTTTGTAAGAGACTGCTTTGCCGGCAGCTAGCACTAGGGAAGTCTGCCACCCGGGCCAGCCAGACAAACTAACATGCTAGCCCGCGATGGGCCTGTTACCTAGCAACGTGCCTGGCCTCACCAAAATGAATAGACCCACAAACAAAAATGAAAAGGAGATAAAACGAGTCAAAGTACAAGGGGGCGAGGAGGTTAATATTCCTCTGTCGAATAACTTCGTTTCGGAGAATTGCATTTTAACCTTTTTTTTTCTCAAAGCTGAAGGTGGAAACATGTATTGGAAATTAAATTAGACCACATTTGTATTTTTTTCAATGTTTTCTTTTATGCAGAATTTTCTGTCCTTCTCTGGCCATAATTTTCTAACTTTCTCTTAAAGTGGAAGGAGAAGAAACATTGGAAGGGAACACACAGTGGATAAATAAATATTTCATGTTTCCTACATCATCTTGCTGTGTGGCTTTGAGCAGGTAGCTTAAGTTCTCTGTTGCTCAATTTCTCCATTGATAAAAGAAGATGGCGGAGGTAACTTATTAAATACAATGAGAGGGTGAGGTGTAATGTTTCACACCAGGTAAAGACTCCCATTTTCCTTAAATCTGAATACAGTGAACTCTTATTCTACAATGTAAGATGTTACCTTATAGATTAGTGAAGACTGTGCTCCATTAAATAAATGGCTTTAGCTTTGAGGTTCAGTGAAAAAGTGAAAAAAGTGGAAGTATTAGTTGCTCAGTTGTGTCCGACTCTTTGGGACCCCATGGACTGTAGCCCGCCAGGTTCCTCTGTCCATGGAATTCTCCAGGCAAGGATACTGGAGTGGGTAGCCATTCCTTTCTCAGGAGATCTTCCTGACCCAGAGGTTGAACCTGGGTCTCCTGCATTACAGGCAGATTCTTTAGTGTCTGAGTCACCAGGGAAGCCTCGGGGCACCCCAAAATTGTTAGGCCATTTTGATGCTGTATGTGTCTGAGTGTGTGCTTGTGTGTGTAATTTTGAGTATCCATGGACAGAGGAGCCTAGTGAGCTGCAGTCCATGGGGTCGCAAAAAGATGGACACAACTGAGCTACCACCACTTTCACTTTTCACTATGCACCAGGTACTGTACGAGGCCCATTTAAAGGTAAAAATACATACTAGTGTTTCTTAGGTAAAAATGAATGAATGAGTCCAGATTTATTCAAAAAAGTTGTTTCACAATTTTTTTTAGGGCATCTCATTCCAAGGACTGGTATCTTGATAATTCCTACCATAACTGCCATCAACAGAAATATAAATGCATGATTCATAAATTTTTCAAATCCCCTTCTTATCATCCTCCCAATCACTGGCCTCTTTCAGGCCACCAACTCACATTTGGATTGCTAGTTTAGCCTCCTAATTTCCATATTTCAAGTTTTCTCCCCTGTATTATACTGACTGCCAAAGATAGCTGCTCAGTTATCTGGAATCCTTTGCTTAAAATCCTCACTTGGCTCCTTACTGCACAAACTCCCTTTCCTGACTCATAAAACCCCTCACAGTGTGTCATCTCGGACTACCATGCATTGCGAGTCCTACCCTCATCCACAGAACTGCTCTCTGTTCTCCAGATGCACCAAGCTCAGGAGCCCCCTTCCTGCCTCTGCATATACTGTCCCTGTGTTAAGAAAGTACTTCTGTGTTCCACTTCTCCATCGAGAAAACTCCTGGTCCTTCCTTAAGATTCAGGTCACATGCATTTCTTCTACTCTCAGGTATATCCCTCCAATATGCTTTCATGGCCCTTTCTACCTAGGTCTCACCTTGAGCAAGTCCCTTACTCTGTTGATTCACATCTGTAAAATGACATGGTCATGTATGGATGTGAGAGTTGGACTATAAAGAAAGCTGAGCACCGAAGAATTGATGCTTTTGAACTGTGGTGTTGGAGAAGACTCTTGAGAGTCCCTTGGACCACAAGGAGATCAAATCACTCAATCTTTAAGGAAATCAGTCCTGAATATTCATTGGAAGGACAGATGCTGAAACTGAAACTCCAAAACTTTGGCCTCCTGATGCGAAGAACTGACTCATTGGAAAAGACCCTGATGCTGAGAAAAATTGAAAGCAGAAGAGGATCACAGAGGTTGGATGGCATCACCAACTCGATGGACATGAATTTGAGCAAGCTTTGGGAGTTGGCGATGGGCAAGGAAGCCTGGCACACTGCAGTCCATGGGGTTGCAAAGAGTTAGACACAACTGAGCGACTGAACTAAACTGAACTGAACTGAATAGTACTTACTTCCTAGGATGGGCTTCCCAGGTGACTCAGTGGTAAAGAATCTGCCGGCTAATGCAGGAGACTGTGGGTTTGATCCTTGGGCCAGGAAGATCCCTTGGAGGAGGAAATGGCAACAGACTCCAGTGTTCTCACCTGGGAAATCCCATGGACAGAGAAGCCTGGTGGGCTACAGTCCATGGGGTTGCAGAGAGTCAAACACAGCTGAGCAACTGGACACGCACTTCACAGGGCTGTTATAAGGAGTAAATGCATTAATAACATAGAAAATGCTTAAAACTAACTATAGCATCAATAAACCCTGCTCTGAGGATAAGATCTCAAACATTGCATTTATTTGATAATCACTTTGTCTCACCTCTCAGATGATAAGATTTCCTTGAGGGCAGGAAGTATGCCTTAATTAGCTTTACACCCCTCCTGCTGGACATTTGTTTGCCATTATGGTAAAGCGTCTGTCTACAATGCCGGAGACCTAGGTTTGATCCTTGGGTCGGGAAGTTCCCTGGAGAAGGAAAAGGCAACCCACTCCAGTACTCTTGCCTAGAAAATGCCATGGACGGAGGAGCCTGGTGTCCATGGGGTCGCAAAGAGTCGGACACGACTGAGCGACTTCACTCAATGAAGGTTTTGCTACAAGAATGAATGAATGAATGTTTCTATGGCTACCTGAGTTAATGATGGATTTTGTGCCCTTTATGGTTTAGCATCCTTTCTTTTCACAACAAATGTTTCACACTTAGTAAACTTTCCTCATGGGGCTTTTGGTTTTAGGATGCTCATGAATACAAGTGTTCTTTTCTCCATCTTCTGCTTCTATTGGAAAACCACCATAAACTCTCTTTTATTACATGGGCTGAACTTGGACACTTGAATTCCAGAGTTGCCTGGAAAACCTCTGTAAAGTGATTATACTATTTTTTGTTTCATGGCTATTAGATTTAGCTTCACTGTAGATTGCCTATAAATTTTATGGAGTTCAGTCTTTAAACGAGTGCTCTGACTTGTCACCTCCTCTTTTGTGTTATCAGAATCAATAGTACACTTTAAAATCTAAAAATATGCTTCTTTATCTTCTTAAAAAAACTCATGTTGAGTACAAATAATTATTCTTAAAAGTAGTCACAAGTTGGTGGCTGACTATAGAATAAAATTCTAGGGACCCACAGACTCCATATGACATTGATCAATTGATCAGCGTATAGTATTAAAAAGGGAAGAGTAGGATCTTTAGAGCAGAACAGAGACATGAGTATTCTTTCCAAACACAGAAAATCACCTCCCCATGGACACCTGAGAGAAGATGAAACTTTTTGGTAAACTTAAAAGCCTGATGAATCTATTTTTCTTTTATCTTAAAGAGAGGCAGACTGTACTTGTGGAAAGAATATGGGCTTTGGAGACAAACCAACCTGGAAATGAAACTCATTTTGCCATTTAACAAAACAGGTTAAAGTAATCAAGATGCTTATCCTTTCTGACTCTCGGTTTCCTTATCTGTAAAATGGGAATCTTCCTTCCAAAATTTGATAGGATGAAATGAAATGCCACATATAAAATACCAGGCAGAGTGAGGGTACAGTCGTTGCTCAGTAATTATTAGCTTCCTCCCAAAGCTCTTTTGTTTTTGTTTTTGGTTTTTTTTTTTTTTTTTTGCTCCCATCTAATATAAAAGAAACCCTAGACACACCATCCTAACTCTCCCTGAGATTTTTATTTTCTGCCATCAGTACCTACCTCCAAGGATGAGATTTTTCTTTGAGGCTCTGGCCCCCAAATAATCCTTTTCACTCTGTTCCCTTTGAGATACTCTGGGATGTCAAAAAACAAACAAACAAAAAGGACTCTACGGGGGGGTGGAGTGAGGGTGGGAAATGAAGAGTACAATAAAGGTATCAATAGTTGGCTCACAAAGCAGTCGGGTAACTTGAGACTTGAACCCTGGCTGTTTGGCTCTCAAGCCTGTGCTTTTAACTATTATTCAATTGCTGTCCACAGAGACAAAGGATTGTCTGGGGACAGGAAGCTGGTATTGGAGAGGATGCTAGCTTTGGATCAGCCCCTGAATTTGAACTCCTTCTTGACCACAGATACTTAGTGAAGCCTTGGTGGTCGCGGTTTAATTGTGAAGTTGTGTCCAACACTTGTGACCCCATGGACTGTAGTCTGCCAAGCTCCTCTGTCCATGGGATTTTCCAGGCAAGAATACTGGAATGGGTTGCCGTTTTCTTCTCCAAGGGATCTTTTCTACACAGGGACTGAACCCAGGCCCACTGTGTTGCTGGCAGTCTCCTGCATTGCAGTGATTCTTTACTAACTAAGCCACCAGGGAAGCCTTCCGTGACCATAACTGCCCACGTGCTTGGTGCAGCAGTGACCTAGGCTGGCATGGCCTTCACTTTCATGGCGCTCACTGTCTCCTTAATGTCCCACCTGCCCATGTCTTCATCCCAAGGTGAGGATAAGAGCCTCACTTCCCTCTGTTACGGAGTAAAGTGAAATAATAGGAGTTAAGTGAAATAATATTAAGAGACTGTTGAGCATTTCATCTGTATGCTAAGGGCTTCATACAGGTTATCTTATTTCATTTCTAATCACCTCCATGTTATTTTACATATAAAGAACCGAGGCCACTTGCCAGGGTTGGACCAGGGTGGACCCTGAAGCAGGTCTGCGTGCTGCCAGTGCACGTTCCCGACACTGAACTAAGGAATGAGAAGTGGCTGGCAGAGCCCTGGACACATTGTAGTGGTTGGTGCTCCCTGAGCTGGCAATCCCCTTCCTTCCTCCTCCGCTCTCTCCTCTTCTTTCATGCTTTCCTTCCCATCCTCAATCTTAAGTGCCCAGATAGGGAGAACACAGAAGTGAGAGAGCGAGAGATATGCAAAAGGGGCAGAAAGACTGACATGATGCCCTTCACAGTTCTCCCCAAGGAAGCCCCATGGCCAGTACCTATATTCATTAAGCTCTCTTGGAATCAGTTTGGCTTTCCGAAACTTCGGTACTTAAGAAGATCTTATAATTATATTCATGAGCTGTGTTTTCATCTCTCTTCCTTTCTCAGTGTATGCTTTTCAATTTGTTTCCTCATCCCTCACTCCTCTTCTCTCATCTGCATACTCCTGGGTCTACCACATACTCAGTCTAATGATAAGACAGGGACTCCATCCAAGAGCTTGGGTGCTGCTGCTATTCCCATCGGTGACTTGAGCAGAGTTCCAGGGGTTTATAGCTCATTAGATTCTTGTTGGAAGTTTGGCCTGGCAATCAGGATCTCATTGTTCTGGATACCGTACACATGTTACTCTAGAGAAAAACAGCTTCAGAATGGCTTGCTCTCTTTCAGTGATCTCTGCCCATATGTCTCTTAGGTCTAGAGTTATCATGCATAGGTAAGTTTGAAAAACATCCTAGAAAATGAGAATGAGAATGACTTACATTTACAGGATAAATCTTGAAAGTGAGAATTTTTTTGTGCCAAGAAATTATCTTGCATTGACCCTAAAGACTATTTTACAAGATTTCTGGGGATGGAGTCAACCACAAAAGAAAGTGTAAACACGGAAAGTTTAAGCCTTGTAAACTATACAAGCTGTCTCTATTGTCAGGGACACAGGTACCAACATTTAATGAGCATCTTACTTATATAACAATTTTTAATCCTCACAACAACCCGGCAGTAAGTGTTTTTCTTAATCCCATTTTACAGGTGAGAGAAATAGAGCCCAGAAAGATTAAATAAATTGCTTAAGATCTCACAGCTAGGAGGTGGGATTAAGGCTCAGATGTGTGTGACTCCAAAGGCATTGCTATTCACTGCATTGTATCTTACAGGTAAAAATCAAACAGTTGGTCTAAACAAGCTGTTCACATTGGGGTGGAAGGGAGGGTCTGGTAAGTGATAAAATTGCTGCAGGGAATGATGATGGGAAATTAGAAGGTGTCCCAGTAAAGAGGTAAATAGCATTGGGAAGCTTTGATTGTAATCTCAGGACAGGGAATAGAAGGAAAAGTCTAGTTCAAGGTGGTGGGAAGGTCAGATAAGACCAAGGCAGGGTGCTGAGGTCCTTAGCAGGTGATGGAGACTTGCTTCTCAGATCAAAGAGAATAACACTGAAATTGAGATTATGTAAGAAGTGCTAAAAGATGGCTAATTGGAGACCCAATTACCAAGAAGGTTAGCAGTGGCTGGAGAGTATTCAAAGAAATATGACCCATGGTTCTTATGCTCAAGGAATTCACATTGTGATGGGGTGAAAATAGGTGTGCACTTACACTAAAAAATTTCAACATAAGGCCATGTGGGTGACACGCCAAGAGTGGCAGACTTGGTGTGTTTCCTCCCCACTCCCCCATTTGTGCCAAGGATATTGAGCAGCACAGAAACATTACAGATAGGCCTTCATGACCCACCTCCTGGCCTTTTTCCCCAGACTCCCTCTCACCATCCCTCCATATCATGGCCACAGTGAGTCGCTCTGTTTCTGCCGTCTTTCACTTTCAGAGCGTGGCACCTGCCAATGCCCATCTGGAACACACTTCGCCTGCCTACTCCCAGTTCCCAGGTCCTAGCATAGTCCTCATTTGCAGGAAGGCTCCCCTGACCCTTATCTTGTCAGCTGAGGTCTTGGTCCATCATAATCTTCTTTGCTTTCTTTTATAATTGTAAACTCTGTAAAGGTTGGGACCAGCTTTATTTTGTTCACTGTGGTTCAGTTCAGTTCAGTTCAGTTGCTTAGTCCTGTCTGACTCTTTGTGACTCCATGGACTGCAGCAGTCCAGGCTTCCCTGTCCATCACCAACTTTCAGAGCTTCCTCAAACTCATGTCCATCGAGTTGGTGTTGCTGTCCAACCATCTCATCCTCTGTCGTCCCCTTCTCCTCCTGCCTTCAGTCTTTCCCAGCATCAGGATCTTTTTCCAATGAGGCAGTTCTTTGGATCACGTGGCCAAAGTTTTGGAGCTTCAGCTTTAGCATCAGTCCTTCCAACGAATATTGAGGACTGATTTCCTTTAGGATGGACTGGTTTGATATCTTTGCAATCAAGGGACTATGAAGAGTCTTCTCTAACACCACAGTTCAAAAGCATCAATTCTTTGGTGCTCAGCTTTCTTTATGGTCCAAATCTCACATCCATACATGACTACTGGAAAAAGCATAGCTTTAACTAGATCGAACTTTGTTGGCAAAGTAATATCTCTGCTTTTTAATATGTTGTCTAGGTTGGTCATAGCTTTTCTTCCAAGGGGCAAGTGTCTTTTAATTTCATGGCTACAGTCACCATCTGCAGTGATTTTGGAGTCCCCCAAAATAGTTTGTCACTGTTTCCACTGTTTCCTCATCTATTTGCCATGAAGTGATGGGACCGGATGCCATGATCTTCGTTTTTTGAATGTTGAGTTTTAAACCAGCTTTTTCACTCTCCTCTTTCACTTTCATCAAGAGGCTCTTTAGCTCCTCTTCACTTTTTTCCACTAAGGGTGGTGTCATATGCATATCTGAGGTTATTGATATTTCTCCCGACAATCTTGATTCCAGCTTGTGCTTCATCCAGTCCAGCATTTCTGATGATGTACTCTGCATATAAGTTAAGTAAGCAGGGTGACAATATACAGCCTTGATGTACTCCTTTCCCAATTTGGAACTATTCTATTGTTCCATGTCCAGTTCTAACTGTTCCTTCTTAATCTGCATACAGATTTCTCAGGAGGCAGGTCAGGTGGTCTAGTATTCCCAACTCTTGAAGAATTTTCCACAGTTTGTTTTGATCCACACAGTCAAAGGCTTTAGTGTAGTCAATGAAGCAGAAGTCCAGTGACTAGCACAGAGTTGGTGCTCAATAAATTTGTATAAATGAATGAATGAATGGGTCATTTCATGGTCACTCAGTGTCTAGTATAGCACTGGGAACTATTAAGAAAGCTAGGCATTATTCTAAGATCTTTACATGTATGAACTCCTTTAATCCTTATTACCACTTTGTGGGATAGGAACTATTATTATCCCTGTTTTATAGATGAGAAAAGGAAGTTCAGGACCCAGGCATTCTGATACCAGAAACCTTATATTGGAACATATGGGAATGACTGTTATTTTTCTGGAGTCACATCTTTTAAAATTATAGGATATATTCATTTTTTATTGGATTAAGCCTTGAATTGGGTTATTCATGTACATTCTGCTATAAGAAGCTCCAAATCTGGTGAAGTCCTGGGCTAGCATCACCAGCATCACTTTTAAACAAGAGGGGCAACAAGAGGGACTTCCAGAAATGAGGGAGTTTCAAGGTAGTTGGTGGTCCTCTCTCTGGAAGATCAAATGAAGAGGCCCCATCTGACTGTAAGTGTGTATGCTAACAAACTAGTTGGAGGCACTGCTACTAAATATCATTCATAAGTAACATCTGCTTTAACTCACATCCTTTCGGAAAATAACAACATCTTAGCATGCTCTGATAATTGAGCCTCTAACACCTGCAGGTGAGAAAACACAGATGGAATCGTGGCACTAACAGATTTCTTACATGGGAACTGGGCAAAAGGGAGTCGAAGGGTTAAAATAATACAGTTCTTCACCATTGTGTTCATGATTGCTGCAGAAACAAGCACCCCCTGCAAAGGTCCCCCAGACCTAACACTTCACTGCTTGCTCGACGCCATGTCAATAACAGGAGCTTTGCCCATGGAGCACATAGTAAATAGTATTCCTTAACCACGTGTGCTGCTTAGCTGTTTTGTTACACTGAGCCATCAAAGCTTACTGAGCAGCCCCTGGGTGCCAGGCACTGACAAGTCCAGGAGATGCTGTTGGTGCCCCACCCATAGTTTTTGGCACTTACCTCCATGTTCTGAAGGTTGTAAGCACCTATGACTCTGCCTGAGGGTGTTTTCAGGTCCCAGGAGCACAGTTGGTCTGTAAGAAGACCAATAGATGGGGAGTCAGTGGATAAATGCCCAGCTGCCCTACCCCTTAGTGGGACAACATGTGGACATATTCTCCAGAGGAATTGGTGTCTTGCTTGATTATTCCTGGGTCAGGAAGATCCCCTGGAGAAGGGAATGGCAATCCACTCCAGTATTCTTGCCTACTGACAGCATCTCCTCATTGACAGAGGAGCCTGCTGGGCTACAGTCCACGGGGTTGCAAAGGGTCAGACATGACTGAGCAACCACACTTTCACTTTCTTATTAGCCTCTTTCCTTCTGCTGTTTCCTCTCCCTAGTCTTCTCCATTTCCCAAATAAACTATTTGTACTTGAATGCTTGTCTGAGAGTCTCCTGCTAGGGAAATCCAAACTCAGAAGCTAGGCTATGGGAAGACAGAGGCAATCAAGATATGTCTGCCTTCAAGATGTTCATAGTCTATGAGATGAGAAAAACAAAATAATTCAGGGATATAAAAGTGTAAAAAATGCACACACAGGAGGTTATAGAATGTGGAGGAGAATCACAGAACTCATGCGAGTGTGGAGAGAGTGGAGTGGGGCAATCAAAGAGGACTTGCAGGAGGAGAGAAGACGAGTTGCTTGCCTCAGTGGTAAGTATCATGCTGTAAACGGTTTAATATTTGTAGAATAAATGATCTGTAACACAATACTTGTGTATCTATACAGTTACAGAAACACTATAAAGTGGAATTTTCACTCAGCCAGGGGCTTAGATTGCTAACGGTTTGGATTCGGAGGAAATACTCCTATCATGTATATGCGTTGGTTTGTATCATTCCTGTGTACCTGGGTTCCTGGTTCATTTCCTGTGCACATCTCCCACCATGAGCAGTTGGGGCTACAGTCAGGGTGGACAAACATGCTAACATTCCTGCTCTGAACGCTATTTTCCAGTGCAATGCCAGGATTTGTTTCTCTGTTGCTCCCTGATGCCCACCACATGTTCTTGGTGATGCTCCCCATTATTTTCCTGTGCTGGCATAAAAACAAATCATTATCATATACTTTTTTGTGCCTACTTTTTCAGAGTTTGCCCTTAAACTCTAAGCTTCACAAGGGCAGGGAGCTTTCTGTTTTGTTCACCAATGTATACTCTGTACAACACAGTGCCTGCCACATGATGGGTATCAGTCAGTGTGCTGAATGAATGGATTGTTGGATTACATGAACAGGAACTCTTTGTAGAGAAAGTCAAGCTCTCATGAATTATTATGTCATAGCACTTGGCCCAGAACCTGGTAAGCACCATTAGAAGTTCATCAAACAAATGCTTTTTTAAAAGCTCAGTGTTAAAGAATAACCTCTCTTAGTGACAGAAGGGAATTAGAACAGAATGTTTAGTACCTTTTATATTTTTCTTTTCTTGGTTGCCACTTTCCTTCAAATAGAAAATCATTTCCGTAATTGCAAATGGTCATCAATCACAGAGCTTCTATGCCAATCACTCTCCCTACCTCTCGGTTGTCTTGGGCAGCTCCCAGAAGCTCTTTCAGTCACATCTCAGAGCCTCAGAAGATGGTTAGGACTGAATGCCAAGTTCGTGTTGAATAAAGTAGCCACTGCCAGTGTAATTACCCAAATGAGAGCCTGGCTAGACTGCCAAGGGTTAGCCTCTTGATTCCTCTCACAAGTCCAGTTTTGACAGGTGGTCAGGTTACTTTCAAAAAGGAGATAATCTTTCTCCAAAGTGAGTTGCTAAATATCCAAAAGAGAAGCCATACAAGAAAGCTAGTTCTCAGAACTCATGAAAGCACCATGCTTACATCCACACCAGCTGTAAATGGGGTCTTCTCTTGGCAGGACCCTCACTGGAATAGAACCTTTCCTAGGAGATGTCTTAATCTCCCTTAAGAAGCTCTGTGTTTTTGGAGGATCACAAATCTTGTGCATGAGCTGAAACATCGTTTATTCCAAACCTTGGCATCCCAGCTGATCTTTAAGTACACGCTCTTAGAATAGTCCTGGCTTTATGATAAGGACTCTTGACATATGGTTTTAGGCTTGTCTTGATGGGAAAAAACAGTGAGAACACCACCGACACTAATGATGACTATTTATTGAGCTGTATGTGTATTATCTCATTTAATTCACAAAACATCCCCATGAGGTAAGTATTACTACTATTCACATTTTGTAGATGAGGAAACTGAAGTTTAAAGAGATTATGTAACTTTCCAAGACCATTTAGCTAGTAAGTGGTGGGGCTAGGATTTAAAACCAGACCCTTGTTTAGCTTTCTGCTGTTGGGCCCACGATCAGGACATGAAAGAAAAGAATCATTTGGAAGACTAGAAAGTCATACCCTTTTGCAAGTTGAGTCTCCAAAAGATGTAGCTTCACCCAGGGGCTTCTTTGTTGCTTCACAACAGGCCTTACACAGCAGATGAAGGATGTAACACTGAAAGGGAAGATGAGCAAGTAAAATCCCAGCTTCTTACTGATTGTAAGAAAATCCACTAATGTATTTATTTTCTAACCTGATGATAGATACAAGTGACAACCGTGTAGAGCAGAAACCAGAAGTGCATTCTCTTGACCTTTTTATAATATGTTACTCTTCAGGCAACAAGTGGCAAAACCAATATCCCAGAATGTCTACCAGGTCAGAATGTGAGTAACCTCTACTTTTTTCTTTCCTTAGTCATATTAGGCTAGATTGTGCTGCAATAACAAGCAAACCCCAAACTGCAGTGGCTGAAAACAATAAAGGTTCATTTCTTACCCCTGCTACCCGTTCTTCATTCTTCATAGGCCTTCTGCTCCTGATTGTCTCAGGCAAAAATATGAGCTGATGAAGCCTCCCACAGCTGGAATGCCGATGGCTGCTATCTGTGCAGAAGAAAACCTGACAAATCACTCACTGGCTCTTAAAGGATCCTGCCTGCAATGGACACCTGTCACTTTTGCTCAAAATTCAGTTTTTAAGGCACATCACATAGACCTTAACTTAAAGTGAGGGAGCATTTACTTAGAAGGAGAGGAAATTGAAATACTGGTAAATAGTATTAATGACTTCAAAATAAGATCCCTCAATCACATTCAAATATGCTTAGCTAAGAACAGATAACATTGTTCGCTTAATAAAATAGATCTTGATTATTTCAAGCAGGTTATTATGGAACCTACCACCATATTTCCTTTGGCCACTGTTTATTGGTCAGCCGCTCACACATAGCCCTGAGCTTTGGAGGTCAGTGAGGGTCTTATTATCTTTGATTATTTAGTCCTAGTACAGTGCTAGCAGCATGTGCATTATTCATCTTGGGCTGCAATAAGAACATACCCAAAATGGAGGTGACTTAACAGAAATTAATTTTCACAAAGTTCTAGAGACAAAAGCAAGATCCAAATGCCAGCATGGTTGGTTTCTGGTAAGAGCTCTCTTCCTGGTTTGCAGATGGCTGTCTTTTCATTCTGTCCCACAATGAACTTTCCTTGATCCATGCACATGGGGGAGAGAGGAGGGGAGAGAGAGTGAACTCTCTGGTGTCTCTGCTTAAGAGGATACTAATCTTATTGGATCAAGGCTCCATCCTTATGACCTCATTAAACCTTAATTTCCTTTCTACTGCAAATATAGCTGCACAGGGCTTAAGCCTTCAACATTTGAATTTTAGCGGGACACACTCAGTTTATGACATCATAGTAGGCGTCAATGTTTCTTGAATGAGTGAATGGATGAATGAATGTATGATTCCAAGTAACCAATAGTCTTCCTTTACTGCCCAGCCCCTGAGCATATGCCACTTTTCCCATCTTCCTTTCCCCATTTTCATCTCTCTTATACACTTTCTTCAGTTGTGAGGTTCATTCATTCTTCAAGACCCCACCGGAACATTGCTACCCGAGGAAATCCTTTCTGATCTACACAAACCCTCCTCTACCTCCCTAAACCTAACTAGTTATTTCCTCTTGTCTTCTTCTGGAACACTTGATACCTCCCTTGGTTAGTGTACTGATCATATGCAATTATAATTTTTACACACTAGATTACCTTCCACACTGGTCTGTGAGCTCCTACAGAGCAGGAGCTAGTAAGAGATGCCTGGCACTGGCTATCGAACCTGATTCACGTAGTGCTCAAAAATGTGTTGGTCAAATAAATGAATGGATGAATGTGTCTTCTGATGTGTTAGTTTTCTACTGCAATTGTGTGCATGTACACCTATGTTTGGCATGCAGTTTACCCATATGCATACCCATATGCATACTGGGACTGTCCTTAGCTGCAGGAGAATCAGAACACATTATGCTTCTCATTAAAACACATTCAATCAGGTGGGAGGGGATATATATATATATATAATTAGGGGGTGCTAGTGGTAAAGAACCCACCTACCAATAGAGGAGACATAAGAGACTTGGGGTTGATCCCTGGGTTGGGAAGATCCCCTGGAGAAGCAAATGGCAACCCACTCCAGTATTCTTGCCTGGAGAATCCCATGGACAGAGGAGCCTGGCGGGCTACAGTCCACAGGGACTCAAAGAGTCAGACACAACTGAAGTGTTTTAGCACACATGCATAATTATGACATTCATATTGATGTATTGAAGAGACTACAACATTGTAAAACAAACATCCTCTAATAAAAATTTTTTAAAAAAATTCAACAATAAAGCACATTCAAACATACACAACAGAGGCAGCCATTCTTGTCTCATCTTTGCTTGATTTATTCTCAGCTGTGATCCCCATCTGGCACCTGCAGGCTTGATGCCACCTCTTTGGAGTCTGAGCAGTCCTCCAGGATGGCAGGGAACACACCTCTTCACCACCACTCTATCCCCAGAGCACAGCATGAAGCATGGAACCTAGTGAGCACTTACTTAAGGTTTGTTGAATGACAGAGTTAAGCACCAAGGCCCTAGAAAGGCAGGTCCAAGAGCATTATTTTAAGAGATTTCCGACTTTAAAGAGGAAAAGATCTGACATCACAGAAGCCTTGACATAGAAGATGCTCGTGTCAGATACGCTTGGCTGGGTTCCAAACTGTCATTCCAGAACCTTTGAGGAGATATGACTATCTCTTCTACTCGTGAAGATCTGGGGACTGGAGAGCCCCCAATATTTCAGCCTGCTGTAGCATTGCTGAATACAGGCTACATACAGTCTCTGATGGCAAGGCCTGAGTCTTTGCTCTACGAAGACCGTATCTCCAGGAGGATGGTTTACAATTCTGTCTGTCCAATGCATGGATAGTTGTGCATGTGTGGCCTTAGTTTTGTTCAGAAGGTTTCAGGGACAGAGCAACTCCCTATCAAGGTAGACACTCAATAAATACGCATGACAAGAAATGAAACAGTGTTGTTCTGTGCCAATATAAAGCCTGCGAGCAGGTATGTCTGTTCCGTGTAGGAAGCAGGACCCAGGAAGAAAGCAGGGGGGCCTCGCGTGCCTTTTTCCTATCTGCCTCTGCAAACGAGTCTAGTGCCCTGGCCTCCACCAGTAGGCGGTTGGCAGAGGCTGCGGGCCAGGCCTGCGCGGCCCTGGCAGCCGCGAAGTGGAGGGTGAACCCGATGGCCTCTTCAGTCTATTTAGCAGGCTCTGAGATGTGTAAGTACATTATCTGCAAGGCTGGTAAAGAGCGCTTGGGGAGGATTTGTGGGTCTGTGGGAAGGACAAAGAAAAATGTTTTCTAATAAATTATTCACCGTCTCACAATCCCTTTTGGGCAGATTGTTGCTCTGTTTGCCCCGCACTGCTCGGAGCTTCTTCCCTCCGCATCCACAAGCGCAGTTTCTCACCTCCAGAGAGCAGCAGAGATCTCGTGCAGGCTGCTGCGGCTAATGGTGGCAATTAATAACTTGTCATAATCCCGAGGATGAAAGCGAAGGCGCCCCATCAGCAGGCGGGTCATGGCGCTGCTCGCAAGCAAATGAGGTGCAGGTGTGGCCTCCGCTCCGCACAGCACCGACACCAGGGGCAAGACGCCAGCCCCAGACCCGTCCGCCCCCCGCCCGCCGCCCGCCGCCCGCCGCCCGCCGCCCGCCGCCCGCCGCCGGCCGCTGGCCGCTCCCAGGAAGCGCACAGCCCCCCGCCCGATTCACTGCGGTGCGGAGATATCCCTGGAATGCATCAATAAATCAGATCACTCAACACAGAGCCTGCCAAACACTTAATTGCACCCTTGAACACCGTTAACTCTGCCAGGCCCAACTCGCCTGGGATTTTTACGCCCCACCCCCCCATCCCCGACTTGCTAAGAATTGCACATCTCAAACTCCCGCCTCCACGCAGGTTGTCCCCCCGCCCCGCCCCCGGACCCCACCCCCTCTCCTGTCTACCGTGTGCAAATACTGCAACCAGTAAATAAACAGCCTGATCTGATGAGCTCTCCGTTCCCCCAGTGGAGCCAGAGGACACGAAATCCTCGTCAGGGTTTTAGGAAACCACAGAACGCAGAAGCACTTATTTCCCGACAGCTCCAGCCCCATTGCCTTTTCTCTTGTTTCCATTGCTGTGGGTCAGTTCTGCTTGAAATGAACTAAGTTTACAAATCTCTTCTGGTTTGTACACTCCTATTATGCATACGAGGTGATGCATTTGTAACTGTCACACAAGTCAGGGTGATACAGCACTCTCATCTGACCCTATTCATTTAAATGGGTGCGTCTTGATGACATTGATTCATGTTATAAGTTATATCCATGCATTATAATCTTTATGTGTCACCCTACTGGTTATTTCTACTACAATGCGGGGGAGGGGGACGGGGGGGTGGGAGGCGACTGGAGGTACAGCAAATGATGGTGAGTAGGGTTTGAGAGTGCTGTGAACAGTATGAAGTCCATATAAACTCCAAAGCTGTCTAGATAAGTTTATTTTGTGTCCCTATCTTGAGAGAAGAAAATTTACATGCAGAACAGTCCTGGGAGAGGTGTCTTCCGCTGTAAACATTCTGCTAACTTATTAATATTTGGAAAATGTGTGCTTCAAATGCATTTCACACCAAACAAAAGGGGTAAGTAAACATGATTATGCATGCATGTAAGTCTTTATCAAGGTGGGGTTAATAATGTTTTAAAGCAGAACTATTTCTCATGAAAATAGCTGCTCTTAATAGCCTCTGTCTCTTTATTGTGCTTCTTACTGAAACATAAATCACTAATATGTTTTCAGTGGCAAAGTACTCTCTTTTTCCATTGTATTCACAGATTTAGTGGCATTTCAAATAGATAAACACAAGCAACATCTATCAACACTACAAAAAGGGCGCCTTAATCAAAGCTCCAGGTCCCGGGTCTCAGCATCTCCATTTACCTTGAGATAAATCCATTGGTGTGACCACCACTGCACCGGGTGACAAATCACCCCAGCCGGCCGAGCAGCGCAAGGGCTTATTGGCCTTCCTTTAAGTGGTCTTACCCTTCAATGAAAAGGATGGGGCTTGTCAAGCAGGACCAGATTAAAGTTAGACAAAAAGAAATGATCTGTTATTAGAAAACTCCGATTGAGAATCACAAAACAGGAAAGAAATATGAATAAAAATTTCCAGGGGGAAGACCATCTGATCCCAACAGAAATTAACTCCCATTATGGGCATGAGGTAATAGATGGCCTGTAGTTGGTGCTAATGGGGATTTCAGATTAAGGACATGTGGGGGCATGGTTGGGGGTGTTAGCAGCTGCCCTGTGTGTTCAAGTGCAAAGTTCAGGAATGGCCTGGGCTCCTGGCTTCCTGGGCTAGATTGTAGTGGTCAGGTGGAGCAAGGAAATTACAACCACCTCATGGATGTGAACCCTCATTCATGATTGCCTAGGTATTTTCCAGAAGGTTAACCCTGACGGGAACCTCAGAGGCAGGTTGATTTTCCCATGTCTGGCAAAAGGGAAAAATAAAGGCCTAATGTGACTTGCCCAGGCATATAGCTAAGAGCAGGACTGAACGTACAACTGAGATGATCTGTCTGCTACCAATTCACTGGGACTCCATTATTTGGCCTCATTTTGGGAGATGACCTTGTTCTGCCTCTGGATTTAAGGATCTTGATTATTTCCCCAGTTAATAAGAAAGGGAAAAGAGAGAGGGGTCTCATAGTCAGTGAGCCTTCTTAGTGAAGTCTTGAGTTTAAGTTTGATGCTTGTACAAATAACAGTAGCTAAGGCTTTCTGTTTCTTACCAGGTACCAGGCACTGTTCATGCATTATCTCATTGTATCCACAGATAGCTATCACTATCATCATTTTCATTTTACAGGTGAAGATAAGGTGACCTAAAGAACTGAAGTAACTTGCCAAGGTTGAATAATAAATGGAGAAGTTTGTTTTAGGCTTGAGGATTTGTGCTCAGGACCACTATCAAGACTTCGAGGCAATGACCAATGACATTTCTTTTAAGGAAAGCATGTACAAACAAATACAACTTAATAAACAAAATGTATGTGATAACATATACACTAAAGGGGGTGAAAACTTGAGTGTTAAGGAAAAAAGCATGAGATTCCACCGATAAAAATAAATAAAATGCCTTCTGATTTTCCCCTAGACCTTCAGATTCTCCTCTGAGAAAAGGAATAAAAGATTAGGCGACTAAGGGACTGATGACCAGTTCCATTTGTTAAATGTGTAAGCTATGTTCCATTAGTAGTCATATAGATATGAATCTGTATTCACATATGTGTATGTGTGTGCTAAGTTGCTTCAGTCATGTCCAACTCTTTGTGACCCTATGGACTGTACCAGCAGGCTCCTCTGTCCATAGGATTTTCCAGGTGAGAGTAGTGGAGTGGGTTACCATGCCCTCCTCCAGGGGATCTTCCTACCCAAAGATAGAACCCACGTCTCTTATGTCTCCTGCACTGGCAGGAGCATTTTTTCTTTGGTTTTTTTTTTTTTTTTTACCACTAGTGCTACTTGGGAAGCCCCATGAAGATATGTTACATAACTATTCAAACAGGAGGGAGTTCAACATAATACAGAATGAATTTGGAAACCAATGGTCCCAGGTTTAGATGCCAACTCTGTCATTTCTAGCTCACGTGATTTTGTTTCTTTCTCATTTTAGTTGTGTATTTCTGGTTCTTGAGCAAGGCCATAACTGCTCCAATTCTGTTTCCTCACTTGTTTTACAAGGGTATAATGTCAACTTCACAGAGTAGTGGTGAAGATCGAATGAGGTGCCAGATGCCAAAGCTTAGCAGAATTCCTCCGGAAGGGTAAACACATGGCAGCAGAATATATACCTCCACCACCCCACTCCTGCCCTCCCTCTGTTGGGGAACTGAGAGTCGCCCTCAGCTCATTTCTTGTCCAGCATCATAAAAAGGTGCTGACCTCAGAGGTACTGAATGGACGATAGCCTTGTCCACACTCTGCCCAACATCTAGTGTATGCATAAAAAGGCAATGAAGCTTCTGGATATTGATCCTCCACAGAGATATTTGAAAATTGCCAATTTTTTCATTTCCTTATTTCAGATTTCCTGTCAGATGGGTACAGGAAGGGATTCTCAAAGATGGAAGAAGGCAAGCTATCAGGATTACTGGAGAGAAAGAAATTGCAAACACACAGCAAAAGAAATTTTAAAAGAAATCCCAGTCCCCATACTTGAGAAAGCCAGACCAGCTGAATCTGCCCATCCAGGGAGTTAATAGGTCCATTGGATCCAGGGAGTTGATAGGTTCATTGGATCCAGGAAATTAATAGGTCCATTGGATCCAGGGAGTTAGTAGAACCATTGGATCCAGGGAGTTAATGGGTCAATTGGATCCAGGGAGTTAGTAGGTCCACTGGATACAATATGATGCCACAAGTATCAATTTGTCTGTTGTATTTCTTAGGGTCAAATCTGGGAAAACAAGTTTAAAAGTATTGATACCAAGCTGTTCATTACGATATTTGATTTGTAAATATGTCATCTTATGATAGCATTTACGGGGGCCATTGTGTCAAGAGCTTGTTTTCTTTAAGTATTTACACAAATAATCAAGCTAGGTAAAGGAATGTTTTATATGCATTCTAATCTCAGAAATTTGTAGGTAATAACGTCAGGGGAAGTACTATTTGCCAGTTACTAGTGCCTCCATTCATCAATACAACTGCAAGTGCATATTCTCTGTGTATAACTGTATAATTCAATCCAGTTTAATAGGAAGAATAAAATAAAATATCTATATCAAATGTTTAAAATGGTCCAAGCATGTATTATGTTTCATTTTTATTTAAAAACATTAAGAATGTGCAAGGCAACTGTGATGGATAATTACAGGCACAGCTATTGATATATTTTGCATTTGTGTTTATGTCTAAATACCTACTGCCTTCTTGATAAACTTCAATTAATATGCCTTCAAGTACTCTGAATGTAATTTTCTGATTAAATACATACACCAGACTCACCAGCAACTCATTAATTTCACATAAATTGAATGTTAGTGTTTATATGCAGTTAAATGTGAGAAATAGCACGTCCAATAATCATTTTGCATTTAATATGAACTGAGAGGGTTTTCTTGATTCAGTCCTAACCAAATCCCTAGGACATAAACGAGGTGGTAACTGAATTCTGTGGCTTCAGAATTTGCACATTTAATGGGAAACAATTTGAAAGCCTCTGCTGGTCATTGGAAAGGCTGTTCCATTCTGCTTTTTCCACAGAGCAAAATCTCTCTGCGAACAATGCTTATTATTGATAGGTTTAAAACACCTCAGGTGCTTGCCCATTGCGTGTACCGCTGTTACCCTGTCTTCTGAGCAGTGGGGAAGCAGTGATGGATAACATAGAGAATAATACATGATTCTTGATTGAATGCAAAGCTATAATTCAGTCTTGGGGTTCTGCTGACGTCACAGTGCATGAGAATACAACTCAAAGAGGTGTTTCTTTTACTTATTTTTTAAACCAGGCAATCCTTGCATTCAGATATGGAGCCAGTGGATCAAGCCACAAACTCTGAAGACTTCCCTGGTAGTCCAGGGGTTAGGACTTTGACTTCCAAGGCACAGGATGCAGGTTTGATTCCTGTTCAGAGAGCTAGGACATCACATGCCTCATGGCAAAAAAAAATTGAACCATTAGAAAAAAAAAACCAGAAATAATATTGTAACAAATTCAGTAAAGACTTTAAAAAAACAGTCACTTGACATGGACTCCAGTCCTTGAGTGGTTTTTAAGGAGAAAATCTTTTGGGGGTGTAATTCCCGAGGCTGAGATCTGTGCCCTAGGTGAGCAACAAGAGAAACTGACACGGAGCATGTTGCTGGCTCCTATCCAGCCCGTTCCTTGCTTTGTTTTGTGATGGGAAAATGGAAAGTGTTAGATAGGAGAATAGAACGCTCTCCTCCTGACTCTTCAAGATGTCTTCTGATCCAGGGTTTCCAACCTTTTTCTGCTGAGGCTTATTGTCTGAGAGTTGTTCCCAAGACTCTCACCCCTAGGGATTCAGATTCAGTGGGTTTAAGCTGCAGCCTGGGGGAGTAGGTATATTTAACAAGTAGTCGAAGCTGATTCCTTAACAGAGTTTGCAAACATCCTTATCAGTCTCTCTTGGTGTCTTGCCTCAGAATTTCTTCTGCATTTGCAAGCTGCTTTACACAATTTAGCAATCAATATAGTATTGGTTGATGCTGCCTCCAGTTACATGAGAATATTTTTGACAAAGGATTTAACACATAACACATAGTATGTCTCAATAAATGAAAATGTCTCCCCTTCATGCTTTAGTTGCCTCATCAGAAACGTGTCCTCCCAACCTCAATATTAACAATTCAAGAGTGAAGATCAGGCTGTGTATTTCCTCTGTAGGCTCTGAAGTAATAAAGTAGGTATTTGGAAGTGATACATTGATTGATTTATGCTATCAGAGCTAGGATGAGACTGGCAACTCCTTTTCTGTTCATACTTTTTTTGAATATCTAGAGCTATAATTTTTCCAAGGCTTAGGGAGTGAGTCTCTTTTCAGGCTTAGTTTACCCAGGTCACACTTCCCATGGTCCCTTCAGCCTTGCAAAAATGAATAATAATAATAAAAAAACAACAGCAGCAGCACTTTTATAGTACTTAACATGTGCCAGGGACTCCTCTCAGTGCTTCAAGCACTATGTAACTTATTTGCTATGCTTAGTCGCTCAGTTGTGTCCAACATTTTGCAACCCTATGGGCTGTAGCCTGCCAGGCTTTGCCGTCCATGGGGATTCTTCAAGCAAGAATACTGTGCCCTCTTCCAGGGAGTCTTCCCAATCCAGGGATAAAACCCAGGTCTCCTGCATCACAGGCGGATTCTTTACCTTCTGAGTCACCAGGGAAGCCTGTATGTAATTCATTTAATCCTCCCAATATTCTTAATAAGACAGGTTCTATTATTATCATTTTGATTTTATCAATGAGGAAACTGAGGCACAAAATTTAAAAATTTGCCTAAGGACAGTAAGTAACAAGGCTAGGATTTGAACCCATGTAATCTGGCAGCCAAAGATGGAGATGCTGTATACACTCAGCAAAAACAAGACCAAAAGCTGACTGTGGCTCAGATCATGAACTCCTTATAGCCAAATTCAGACTTAAATTGAAGAAAGTAGAGAAAACCACTAGACCATTCAGGTATGACCTAAATCAAATCCCTTACAATTATACAGTGGAAGTGACAAATAGATTCAAGGGCTTAGATCTGATGGACAGAGTGTCTGAAGAACTATGGACGGAGAAGAAGAGAAGCAAAAGGGAAAGAGAGAAGGAAAGGTATGCCCATTTGAATGCAGAGTTCCAAAGAATAGCAAGGAGAGATAAGAAAGCCTTCCTCAGCTATCAATGCAAAGAAATAGAGGAAAACAATAGAATGGGAAAGACTAGAGAACTCTTCAAAAAAATTGGAGATACCAAGGGAACATTTCATGCAAAGATGGGCACAATAAAGGACAGAAATATTGTAGACCTAACAGAAGCAGAAGATATTAAGAAGAGGTGGCAAGAATATACAGAACCATACAAGAAAGATCTTCATGACCCAGATAATCACAATGGTGTGATCACTCACCTAGAGCCAGACATCCTGGAATGCATAGTCAAGTGGGCCTTAGGAAGCATCACTATTAACAAAGCTCATGGAGGTGATGAAATTCCAGTTGAGCTATTTCAAATCCTGAAAGATGATGCTGTGAAAGTGCTGCACTCAAAATGCCAGCAAATTTGGAAAACTCAGCAGTGGCCAGGACTAGAAAAGGTCAGTTTGCGTTCCAATCCCAAAGAAAAGCAATGCCAAAGAATGCTCAAACTACCACACAATTGTACTCCTCTCACACACTAGTAAAGAAATGCTCAAAATTTTCCAAGCCAGGCTTCAGCAATACGTGAACCATGAACTTTGAGATGTTCAAGCTGGATTTAGATAAGGCAGAGGAAACAGAGATCAAATTGACAACATCAAAACAGCGAGAGAGTTCCAGAAAAACAACTACTTTTGCTTTATTAACTATGCCAAAGCCTTTCATTGTGTGGATCACAATAAAATGTGGAAAATTCTGAGAGAGATGGGAATACATGACCATCAGACCTGCTTCCTGAGAAATCTGTATGCAGGTTAAGAAGCAACAGTTAGAACTAAACATGGAACAACAGACCGGTTCCAGATCGGGAAAGGAGTACGTCAAGGCTCTATATTGTCACCCTGCTTATTTAACTTCTATACAGAGAACATCATGAGAAATGCAGGACTAGATGAAACACAAGCTGGAATCAAGATTGCCAGGAGAAATATCAATAACCTCAGATATGCAGATGACACCACCCTAATGGCAGAAAGTGAAGAAGAACTAAAGAGCCTCCTGATGAAAGTGAAAGAGGAGAGTGAAAAAGTTGGCTTAAAGCTCAACATTCAGAAAACTAAGATCATGGCATCTGGTCCCATCACTTCATGGCAAATATATGGGAAACAAGGGAAACAGTGACAGACTTTATTTTCTTGGGCTCCAAAATCACTGCAGATAGTAACTGCAGCCATGAAATTAAAAGACACTTGCTCCTTGGAAGAAAAGTTATGACCAATCTAGACAGCATCTTAAAAAGCAGAGACATTACTTTGCCAACAAAGGTCCATCTAGTTAAAGCTTTGATTTTTTTAGTAGTCATGTATAGATATGAGAGTTGGACTATAAAGAAAGCTGAGTGCTGAAGAATTGATGCTTTTGAACTATGGTGTTGGAGAAGACTCTTGAGAGTCCCTTGGACTGCAAGAAGATTCAACCAATCCATGCTAAAGGAAATCAGTCCTGAATATTCATTGGAAGGACTGATGCTGAAGCTAAAACTCCAATACTTTGGCCACCTGATGCAAAGAGCTGACTCAATGGAAAAGACCCTGATGCTGGGAAAGACTGAGGACAGGAGAAGGGGATGACAGAGAATGAGATGGTTGGATTTCATCTCTGACATGAGTTTGAGCTCTGGGAATTCGCAATGGGCAGGGAAGACTGGCATGCTGCAGTCCATGGGATCACAGTGTAACCCCACACAACTGAGTGACTGAACTGAACTGAACTGAACTAATTTGGCTCCACAGTCAGTACCTTTAACTAATATTCTATACTGCCTTTACTAGGAACATGGTTAGTCACTCACAGAGTCCTAGAACTATTATAGTACCTTGGACATAATCTAATCTAAACTAATGTTACAAGTAAAAAGATTGAGACCAAAGAAGGGAAATGATTAACAGAAAATAACCCCACTAGATTCTCTCTCTGATCCCAACTTTACCCTCCTATATGTGATTACATTAAGTTTCAGAATATCTGTCTTGGAGACTGGTCCTGCCTAGTGCAGGACTCCTTTTGTTGAAACTGCACAGTATTCTGAATGTTATATACCAGCAAAAAATATAAACATAAAGCTGAGCTTGCAAGAAAGAAAGGGCTGTCCCAGGCTCCCCTAAGGGTTTAGTGGTTAAGAGCTTGCCTATCAGTGCAGGGACATAGGCTCAATCCCTAGTCTGGGAAGATCCCACCTGCTGCACAGCAACTAAGCCCATGTGCCACAACTATTGAGCTACTGCTGTAGAGCCCATGCCCAACAAGAGAAGCCACTTCAATGAGAAGCCCAGGCACCGCAACCAAGAGTAGCCCCCCATTTGCCGCAACTAGAGAAAGCCTGCACTCAGCAATGAAGACCCACGGCAGCCAAAAATAAACAAGCAGATCTTTTAAAAAGAAAGGGATGTCCCAATGCCAGTGACGAACAGAAGTTGCCATGGGATAGAGGCTGTAGTTAGTATTACTGTTACTGTATAGTCAATAATACAGATACAAGATCCAAAAGGTACAAAAAGTATACAATAAATACTATGGCTCTTTCTACCCTTGAGTCCCAGAGGCAAATCAGGATTTTACAGTCCATGCCAATGCAACTATATACGTTTGTAAATTCTTTTGTTGTTGTTTATACAAATGATAGCATATTACGTAGATTATTCAGTGTGTTTCTTCACTATTCAGTGTATAGTGAAGTGGTATATAGTTCCACAGTGTTACCTATAGAACTACCTAATTCCTTTTACAGTTATAGATTAGTCTATTTTATGCACATATCAAACTTTATGTAAGCAGGTTCCTATTAGGGGAAAGTTGTTTGCATGTTTGTTATTTCTCTTTTTGTGGGGGTATCCACTGGGTAAATTTCCAGAAGGAGAATTCCCAGGTCAAAGAATAAATTTTAAATTTTTATCAGTAAGCATTGTATTAATTCAATTCCCTGCAATAATCTTCAAAAGTGATTCTTTCCCCACATTCTTTAAAAGCCAGTATTTTATCCAAATTTTTGTCTTTTGTCAATCTTGTATATAGTTCTCACTTGTATTTCCTTTATTATTATGAGATTTAGTACCTTTTCACATGTTTGAGTCATTTTCCCTTCCATTTTACTATTGTTGAAGCATTTTATGTATTAAAGAAATTAGCCATTTGATTACACTACATAAGGCAAGAATGTTTTCCCAGTTGATTTGCTTTTTTACTTTGTTTATGGTAGTTTTTCTCTACAAAGAATTTTGTTTAAAGTTTTTATGAGTTTAAATGTATCAAAGTTTTCTTTTATGGTTTCTGAATTTTATGTCATATTTAGAGAATCCTTCCCATTGCAAGATTACATAAAAACAAATTCTCTCATGTTTCTTCCACAACTTTTATGAATCATTAAAAACAATCTTTGATCCATCTGGAATTTATTTTATTGCAAGATGTACAATGGATCAGCCTTCCCGGTGGCTCAGCAGTAAAGACTCCACATGCAATACAGGAACCTCAGGAGATTGGGGTTCAATCCCTGGGTTGGGAAGATCCCTTGGAGAAGGGAGGTGGCAACCCACTCCAGTATTCTTGCCTGGAGAATTCCATGGACAGAGGAACCTGGCCTACAGTCCATAGGGTCACAAAGAGTCAGACACTACTTAAGTGACTTAGTACACACACATGCATGCATGTACAATATATCATACTCATTTTTTAAAAACCAATTGTCTAAACACCATTTGTTAAATTATCTGGAACCCAGGTGTATTACTCTACTAAAGATGTATGTGAAAACTGGAAAAATGGTAACCACTAAGAGTTGTTCCTAATTAGGTAAATCTTGAAAGGGAGAAACAGGAAGGTGGGGCAGAGAATAAGAGACAGAGAGAGAAAGGGCAATATTTGGCCAGGATTCCAAATTCAGACTGGAGAGTTTGAATAAAGATACAGTAGGCTTATAATTAATTGATTCCAGTTGACTCCATGCAGGATGCATGGAGTCTTCCTTTTTGACAATCACTTTCTACATTCTGGAGATGATTTTGCTTTTCTGAGCAATTCCACTCCTGGATATATCTGGGAAAAACCCACTAATTCAAAAAGATGCATGCACTCCAGTGTTCATTCAGTTCAGTTCAGTCGCTCAATCATGTCCAACTCTTTGTGATCCCATGAACAGCACAGCATGCCAGGCCTCCCTGTCCATCACCAACTCCCGGAGTTTACCCAAACTCACTTCCATTGAGTCGATGATGCCATCCAGCCATCTCATCCTCTGTCGTCCCCTTCTCCTCCTGCCTTCAATTTTTCCCAACATCAGGGTCTTTTCAAATGAGTCAGCTCTTCGCATCAGGTGGCCAAATGTGTTCATAGTAGCATTATTTACAATTGCCAAGATAAGGAAGCAATAATTGAATGGATAAATATGGGCCTGTGTGTGTTAGTTGCTCATTTGTGTCTGACTCTTTTTGACCCCATGGACTGTAGCCCACCAGGCTTCTCTGTCCATGGGATTCTCTAGGCAAGAATATTGGAGTGGATTGCCATGCCCTCCTCCAGGGGATCTTTCCAACTCAGGGATCAAACCCAGGTCTCCTGCATTGCAGGCAAACTGTTTGACATCTGAGCCACAAGGGAAGCAATCTAAGTGTCCATTAACAACTGAATGGATAAAGATGTAGTATATATATACACACACACATAAACATACACACAATGGAATACTACTCAGCCATAAAAAAGAATGAAAATTTGCCATTTGCAGCAACATGAATGGACTAGGAAGGCATTATGCTAAGTGAAATAAATCAGAAAAAGACAAATACTATATGATATTACTTATATGTTGAATCTAAAAAATTAAAATAGTGAATAGAACAAAAAATAAGCAGACTCACAGGTATAGAGAACAAACTGGTTTTTCCAGTAGTTATATACAGACGTAAGAAGTGGATCATAAAGAATACTGAGCACCGAAGAATTGATGCTTTCAAACTATGGTGCTGGAGAAGACCCTTAAGGACCCCTTGGACAGCAAGGAGATTAAACCAATCAATCCTAAAGGAAATCAATCCTCAGCATTCGTTGGAAGGACTGATGCTAAAACTGAAGTTTCAATACTTTGGCCACCTGATGTGAAGAGCTGACTTATTGAAAAAACCCTGATCTTGAAAAGACTGAGGGCAAGAGGAGAAGCGGGTAACAGAGGATGAGATGGTTGGATGGCCTCATCAACACAATGAACATGAGTTTGAGCAAACTCTGGGAGATAGTTAAGGACAGGGAAGCCTGGTGTGCTGCAGCTCATGGGATTGCAAAGAGTCAGACACAACTTGGCAATTGAACAAATTACTTATCTGTGAATCTAAAAAAAGAAAAAACTAGTGAATAGAATAAAAAAGAAGGAGACTCACAGATATAGAGAACAAGCTAGTGGTTACCAGTGGGGAGAGGGCGAGGCAATAAGGGTTAAAGATTAAGAGACACAAACTACTAGGTATAAAATAAGCTGCAAAGATGCATTGTACAACATGGAGAAAATAGCCAATATTTTACAGTAAGTGGAGTATATCCTTTAAAACTGTGAATCTATACCTCAATAAAAGAAAAAAATGAGCAAAAAAAGAATATAGCTACATCAGATAACTTGGATGAACTAGAGAAAGGGAAAGAGTCAAGGGAGAAGCAACAGGATCCAATGGGCTGCATGCCCGAGGGAAGGGCCTCTGCTCTGCCCTCCATCCTCCTGAGGCAGAAACTCTGGAGGCAGGGAAGGCAGAAATCCCAGGTAGGTTTGGAGGGATTCAAAAGCAAAGACAGCCTGAGCCAAATTTGTCAGTAAGGTCTATGTCGGGGGGAGGCCTTGAGTAACATTGACCAGCAGAGTAGACATAGCCCGAGGGGAGTCTGTGGATGGATGGGAGATAAAACCACATACTATGACCCACAGCAGGACAATGGGGGTGGAGCAGAACACCCTCTCTGTGCTCATGAGATATAGCAGTCTTAACAAGGAAGACTACGCAATGACCCAGATGGACAGATGACCCAACAAGCAATGACACATTCCAGAGAATGCTAGTATGGAATGATGATTACTGAGGACATGATGACTCCCTCTCCAGCCCCTTGGCCTTACAAAAACCCTTGGAACAAGAATGCAACCTCAAGTAAACATGAGGTTGCACAGTCCAAGATTAAGAATTTGGCCCTTGACAGACAGGGGCTTGTAATAGAAGCACACTTTTACAATAAAAGCATAAAAACCATTTCTTCCATACTTGAGTTTGGGAGCAAGGTTCATAACTCCTGGATGTTGTTAAGAGATAACCTGAGGCATATTAAACATCTTAGGGGTTTATTTGAGCAAATATCAATTTGAACTAAAGTGGAAATAGCTTGGAACACTTCACCAACAGGAACTGGGGAGAGAAAAGGTGAAAGCAAAGTAAGGAAATTATTGATTGGTTATAGCCTGAAGCCTAATTGGTTGTTTGTGATTGGATGTCCTTAGATTTCAATTACACAACCTAGAGGCAAGTCAGGCTTAGATTTTGGTTTGCTTGTGCAGGCTGCTGCAGCATCAGAATCACCTGTCTAATGGCCTCCTTGTTAAATTAGCTTAACAAGGTCAACTATTGAAATCATTGCCACAAACTGGAGAAGCATCTTAGACCGCAAGTTCAAGAGAAGAATAAGAGAGACTTCAATGAAGTGGCTCCTGGAACAGTAAAAATGGGTTAATAATGAGGATAATAGTCCTCTTTTTGGAAGTACATTAAATTTCAAGGCATTTTTGATTTGTTGCTTAATTTGGTTGTCAACCTTGTGAGATTATAGAGACAGATATTATTGTTATCTGACTTTTACAAATGAGAGCGCTGAGAACAACAACAAAAAAGCTATTAGTTGGCTTTATTATCCAATAAACTAGGGCAGGTCCTTCTCAACCTCAGCACCAATGACATTTGGGGCTGGATGATTCTTTGTTGTGGGGATGTGTTGTGTGCACTGAAGGGTGTTTGGCAGTCTCCCTGGTCTCTACACACTAGATGTCAACAGCGTCACCGATGGTGACAACCAAAAATGTCCCCAGATATTGCTGAATGTTCAGAGGGAGCAAAATCTGCCCCCCATCTCAGACCACCTCCACTCACCTTCCCCGCTTGAGAACCACTGACCTAAAATGAGAGCTGAGACACAGTGCAGTGTCTGGACTCTTAGTTCCAAGTACATAGAAGAAATCCAGGGCTCCTCCGTCATCCCCCCAGGTCTAGTCTGCCATAACACCGACACACCAGAAACCTCTTTAAAATGTTCTCACAGCATTTTATCTCTGAAAGCAACCTTACCATTCATCTCTACACTTTCAATTTACATGTGAAAATGCTGAACTTTGTAAAGTTTCAGTTATTTTTCCAAGAACATGAAGCTGGTGTGTGGAGGAGCTGGCACTTGAACCTGAGTCTCCTCTGTCAAAGTCAGGATTTGACCTGCTACCTCATCGATGCCTAGAGCTGACATTGGTTCAGAAATACTCCAGAGCTGCCTTGGGAAGAAAAGCTGGATATTTCCTAGCTGGCTGTCCCTCTATAAAAAGATATTTTTAGCAAAATGGGGGAAAGTCAGCATTCAACTCAATTGAAAATATGTCTGGCATTAATTCATTGTTAATTGACCAGGATGAGTAAAAAGATGGCTACTTCCAAGGCTTCTCTAATGGAACTATTAGTGAATTTTCAGGTCAACTAACTCCTGTCACTGCCTGACAAGGGAAATGGCAATCATTTGCCAGTGTTAGCACGGCTCTCGCTGCTCTTGAAAACTGGAATCAGTCATCCTGGGCCGTCAAGTTTCGTGTCTCGACTCCGTCTGTAATTCTCTACCCCACACTCCTCCACCCAGAAACCCTTAACTTCACTTGAATGGCCTCAGGTTTGCCTGACATATGCATGAATTTTGCCCCTCCAAAGAGCTTCTTTGGAAATCTGGTTTGATCCCTCACACAATGCTGTAGTTTCATTAGAATTACCACCTACGACTCCCATTGATCAATGTGAAAACCAAAGTTCAGGCAGTTACTTGACTTGCCAAAGTTTTCACAAATGGGAAAAGGCCAGACAAGATTTCACATCCAGGGTCCAGCAACAAGTCCCTTGCTGGCACTGCTTGGTGGCTTTCTTTTGCCACATCATCTGTACCATCTCCTTCACTTTGCTTATTTTTCTTTCTTTTCCCATGACACTCTTTGTGTGTGTGTGTGTTGGGAATGGAGAGTTGGATAAATGGGAAACCATTTCAGTTACTATAACTAACCATAGTTCTCTTGTTTAACAAATATGTAACGGAGCATTTACTTTTAGGAACTCATCTAGGTGCTGGGGATGCCGATTCATAAGCTAGAGCCCCAGGTCCTCAGAATGACTTTCAAAGCCCACCATGATTTGATCCTGAGCTACCAGCCTCATCTTGAGCCACTTCCTGTCATACAACCTACACACCGACCGTCCCAACAAGCCCAGGGCTCTCTCACTCTCTCTTTTCTCTCTTCCTTTGCGTGCGCTGTCTGGAGGGCCTTCTCCCTCCACTATCTTGTAAACCCCTATTCTTACATTAAGGTTTTTTCAGGTGTCACCTCCTCTATAAAAGCTTCCCTGCTTTTCCTGGTGAAGCTAGTCAATTACATCTCTTTGCTGTGATGATTGGTTCATGCCCCTGTTGTAAAATGTTCATACTGTATTATAATTATTTACATTCATGTCTGACTCACTTGTATGATGCTTGAAGGCAGGGCTCATGGCTTACTCAAGGGACTATTCCCTAGACTAGTACATGATGGGTGGCTGATATACATTAGTTGACTAAACTCAACCCTGAATCAGAAAGAAAGGCAAAAAGGCACAGAAAATCTGTAGACCAGTTATTTAAAACAAAATATCATATGATATCACTTACATGTGGAATCTAAAAAAAAATGACACAAGTGAATTTATTTGCAAAACAGAAGCAGACTCACTGACCTAGGAAACAAATTCATGTTTACCAAAAGGGCATGGTGAGGGAGGGGGAGGGATAAACTAGGAATTTGGGATTAACATATATGTACTACTCTATATAAAATAGACACCAACAAGGACCTACTGTATAGCACAGGGAACTATTTTTGTAACAATTTGTAAGGGAAAAGAATTTGAAAAAATAGGTCTATGTGTATGTGTCTGAATCACTTTGTTATATATCAGAAACTAACACCACATTGTAAATCAATTACTCTCCAATAAAAATAAATAAAACAATGAACTGATAACTTGTTAGTTACCGTTAGACACAGGGCTCAAACCTTTTACTGGTTCTTTGTCTTTGATTAGTGTACACATCCCATTTACTTAACAATCCTTTCAGAGCAACCGCTTCTATGATTGTCTTGAGTGAATTCCAGGGAAGAAGAAAGCAATTGATAATAATACCAATCACATTTGCCCCATCACCTCTGACCTTCAACCATACCTTCACCACCAAAGCATAGCATGGCATTAAAGCAATTCAACAAGTACTCCAATAAACTTGGATTTGATAGCCAGTGGCAAATATTTATGAAATATTTACATATTGACAGCATTATATAAATTCCCAAAGAACAGTTACAGATGCTATTCTTCTCAATAACCATGGAAGTTCAGTTACCCTCACTTTACACATGGGAAAACCGAGGCCCAGAAATGTGTTCAGAGTTACTAAGCTAGGAAGCAGGAGAGTCAAGATTCAAGATACAGATCTTCTTACTCCAAATCCCATGTTCTTCCAATTCCATGCAGTTCTTTGAGCATAGAACATGTATTTTGTTTATTCTTTTGTCTGTCCAGAACAGTGCAATATGCTTGTTGAATAGAGGTATTTTGATATACAGGGTTAAAACTTCTTCTTTCTTATCTATATTTAATTTGTTCATTTTTCATCTACTTTTATCTACCCCATTCATATCAAATTTGTGCATCCCTGCAATTGCCTGCCATTGTGCTCAGCACTAAAAATAACAGGTATTTTTGTGTCTCCAGCACCTACTTTGCATGATCTGCACATAGGGTGCTTAACAAATATACGTGTGTGTGCTCAGCCACTAAGTTGTATTCAGCTCTTTGCAACCCCATGGGCTGTAGCCCTCCAGGCTCTTTTGTCCATGGAATTCCCCAGGCAAGAATACTGGAATAAGTTGCCATATCTTCCTCCAAGGGGTCTTCCTGACCCAAAGATGGATCCTGCGTCTTCTGCGTCTCCTTCATTGGCAGATGGATTTCTCACCACTGCGGCAATCCTTTTGCATAAATAAATGGTCTGCAGCAGGCTCAGGATCACTGAAGTAACACTGAGCTGTGTTATCTTTTCTTTCACCTACACTTCACATCAATCTATTATCTGTTTTTACATATGGAAACATTGAGCACCAGTGGAATTTGATACCTCTGCTTCAGGAGTGTTTGGATTTAAATCTTGATTTCATATTTAAAATACTAATTTGATGCACCTTCTAGAAGCAGCTGTGTTGTAATAAGAAGAGTCCAGTTCTGAAGTCAGAAGCCCTGAGAGAATCCCACCCCTGCTACATACTAGCTGTATGGCCTTGGAGGAATCCCTTAACCTCTAGGACTCAGTGTTCTCCATATATAATGAGGAAAACAATACCTCATTTGCTGACCACACATGGTTATTGTGAGCATAGTAAGTACAAGGATAAGTGTAAGAAGGACTAATCCAAGGCATTGACTTGGGCCTTCTTCTGAAAGGACTGTGGCCTACCTGCCTTACTCTTCCTGAGTCCCAGGACAGTGCTTGCTGACATCACCTGGATGGGTCATTGTCAATGGATAGCTATCAGCTCTCCATATTAGAACATGCTGATTATATTTATTCAGCTGTAGGAAAGGTGTGTGTGTGTGCATGCCTGTACATTTGAATAGGTGCAGTAGAAAGCGTGAGTTTGGAGGTCAGACAGACCTGCCTTTAAATCAGTCCTACATTCATTAGACATATAACTTTGGACAAGTTATTGTCACACTAACCCTCAATTCCTAATCTGTAAGATGCAGATAATAGGTTGTTACCAGACTGAAACAAGACTAAATGCCTCTAGGATGACCTAAGCTTGTTCTTCAATAAATGGTAGCTTTTGCTGTTGTCAACATTAATTATCTATAAATAATATGCATTCTGGTTCTGGTATTGACCCTAATCCCTCCCTCTGGTTCAAAATTTGGAAAGGAGTACATCAAGGCTATATATTGTCACCCTGCTTATTTAACTTACATGCTGAGTACATCATGAGAACTGTCAGGCTGCAAGAAGCACAAGCTGGAATCAAGATTGCCAGGAGAAATATCAATAACCGCAGATATGCAGATGATACCACTCTTGTGGAAGAAAGCAAAAAGGGGCTAAAGAGCCGTTCAATGAAGGTGAAAGAGAAAAAGTGAAAAATCTGGCTTAAAACTCAACATTCAAAAAATGAAGATCATGGCATCTGGTCCATCACTTCATAGCAAATAGATGGGGAAACAATGGAAACAGTGATAGACTTTATTTTCTGGGGCTCCAAAATCACTGCAGATGGTGACTGTAGCCATTATATTAAAAGGTGCTTGCTCCTTGGAAGAAAAGTTATGACCAAACTAGACAGCATATTAAAAAGCAGAGACATTAACTTTGCTGACAAAGGTCCATCTAGTCAAAGCTATGGTTTTTCCAGTAGTCATGTATGGATGTGAGAGGAGAAGGGGACGACAGAGGATGAGATGGTTGGACGGCATCACCAACTCAATGGACATGAGTTTGAGAAAACTCCGGGAGTTGGTGATGGACAGGGAAGCCTGGCATGCTGCAGTCCATGGGATTGCAAAGAGTTGGACATGACTGAGTGACTGAACTGAACTGAACTGAACTTACTTTTTGTGGCCCTATTAGACAATTCCCCATGACAAGAGCATCCTGGGATTTTATTCTTTTATAACTTTAATGGTCAATATTACATTAATTGTAAAGAGCTCTATAGATGTTAACTTTTCTTCTTTTGGCAGGGGAAGGGGATAACATGGCATGTGGGATCATAGTTTCCCAACCGGAGATCAAACTAATGTCCCCTGCAGTGGAAGCATGAAGTCTTAACCACTGGACCACCAGGGAGATCCCCAGATGTTAGCTTTTAAGGTTAGCTGTACTAATATTAGTATCTGATGGTTACTAAGTTATGGACAAAAACTAGGAAAGTTAATATTTCACAGATGCTTGTTAAAGGCTACCGAATTTCACTGAAGTTAAGCAGTCTTGTTCATAAATAAAATAGAACAAAAAGAACTTCCAAGATATGCATTGCATCTTGCTAATCACTACTAGAATAATCTTCCCTTTGTCACGTCTTCTCACTGCTCAAGAACATTTCATTGTATGCTACTGCCTTGGGGTCATCCAAACTTGTTATTCTGGAAGTGCTTTCATAACCTTTCCATCCCAACCCTGTATCCTGCTACTGCCTCCTCTCCTCCTCCTTCCACCCGAAGTGAACCTATTGCTCCAAATAGCTGCAGTACTCACTGTCCACAAATTATTCCATGTGCATTCTTGCTTCCTCACCCTTGATGTAGCCTTTCTCCTCCTTTTCATGTCCTCTTCACCCCCACCTGTCCATCCAACTCTAGACCTCCTTCAAAGCCAAGCTCAGTGTATGCTTTCCATAGAGATCACTCTTGCCCCTCAATTCTGAAATTACCAGTCACCAGCTTGCTCATTTGATGTTGCCTACATGACCATAGTAGTTTACCGGTGGTTTCACAGAAGTTTTCTCTAGTAATAAAGAGGTTTATCTAGTAATAACGATAGCTGCTTCTTATGGAACATTCCTATGTTCTGCTCTCTGCTGAGTGCTTACAAACGTTATGTTTCATTTTCACAGTCACCCTAGGTAGGAGATCCCCCTTTGATAGATGAAGAAGAATCAAAGGCATAGATTGGTTTTGCAAGTTACCCCAATTCACAGAGTTGACAAATGGCAGGGATGAGAGGCACACTCCTTTCTGATTGAATCCAAGGGCCAACTTCGTAAGCATCACACATGCTGTCTGCATTTTGCAATGTAGCACAAACAGGTTAAATGGTACAACCATGGTAAATGACAGCCAGCACTCCTACTCAGCTTAGTCTCATCCAAACAACTTTTCAGTATACTAAATATATGATATTGCCTCTTACTGTATTTAATGTTTGTTTTGTTGTTTAGCCTGACACAAAGGGTTGTCTACTCAGCTCAAAAATTTCTGAAGACAATGATTAGGTGACTGAAGGTTTGGGCCTCAGACAAATGACTAGTGGTTAAGGCGCCAACAGTGGGCCTGATGATGTATGTAATGGCTTGAGGTGGGAGGAGATGGGCTGATGTGGGCTGCAATGACCATTTCCTTAGTAAACCTGGGTAAATCTTCATGGATTTCTCTTTGAAGGGTAACTACCTCGATATTTCAAAAACCTGCTTTAGTTTGTGCATCTGCTGAAAGCCAGTCAGTCTCTGCTATGACTGCTTTTGTTCCGCTAATGCCAGGGTTGCTCTGTGTAGTCTCGGGGACTGTCCAGGGAAGAGACCACAGAGAATCAGTGCCTGTTAAAGTGAAAAAGCTGAAGTTCCAGAGAAAACATCAAAATACTCCCATTCTTTTCAATACAAGACCAGATGCTCAGCAGCAGGTATGTAGAATGAAAGCGACGACAGTATAATAGCAATAAACATTTTACGTGCCTGCAGCTACTGTAACAGGACCATCTAACAGAAATGACTCTCAATGCCCATGTGGGGTGTGCTGGGGCTGCACCTTTCACACATGTTTTGCATATGGCGCCCAAAACTACAGTGTAAACGATGGAAATACAATAAAATCTCTTCTCTTTCATTTTTCTGAGGTGGTTGGTGTGGGGAAAATTTGCAAATAGTGGCTACATGTAAACTGAGGGAAATTTGCAAATGACTTTGCACATAGCTTATTGTAGCGCAGTAGCCTTAATAATAATCAAGCATAGCACCTGCCCTGAAAACATGTTAGCTGTGCAGTTTCCATTTCAGTAATAATACCTTACAACTATAGAGCACCACGTAAACATGCCTTACAGTACTAACGCAGTCTCTCATCCAGATTCCATTACGTCTGTCCGTCTGCTAAACTTCCGCTTACCATCTAATTCTGGGGTACAGTATGCAGAGGCTTATCATTGCCTCACTCCTATCCCATATTCTCCAAAAACTTGTATCTGTAGTAAAGCTAACACTTTGTTCTCCATCTGACTCTCTTTGCCTGTCTCAATTGGTTTGGGGAGAGGAGAGTGGTCCTATTGATTGTACCTCCCTCAGACTCCAGGGTGAAGAGTTATGACAGAGTATGACGAGCACTGTTTCCACTGTTCCCCCATCTATTTCCCATGAAGTGATGGGACCAGATGCCATGATCTTCGTTTTCTGAATGTTGAGCTTTAAGCCAACTTTTTCACTCTCCTCTTTCACTTTCGTCAGGAGGCTTTTTTGTTCCTCTTCACTTTCTGCCATAAGGGTGGTGACATCTGCATATCTGAGGTTATTGATATTTCTCCCAGCAATCTTGATTCCAACTTGTGTTTCTTCCAGTCCAGCATTTCTCATGATGTCCTCTGCATATAAATTAAATAAGCAGGGTGACAATATACAGCCTTGACGTACTCCTTTTCCTATTTGGAACCAGTCTGTTGTTCCATGTCCAGTTCTAACTGTTGCTTCCTGACCTGCATATAGGTGTCTCAAGAGGCAAGATAGGTGGTCTGGTATTCCCATCTCTTTCAGAATTTTCCACATTTTATTGTGATCCACATAGTCAAAGGCTTTGGCTTAGTCAATAAAGCAGAAATAGATGTTTTTCTGGAACTCTCTTGCTTTTTTGATGATCCAGCAGATGTTGGCAATTTGATCTCTGGTTCCTCTGCTTTTTCTCAAACCAGCTCGAACATCAGGAAGTTCACGGTTCACGTATTGCTGAAGCCTGGCTTGGAGAATTTTGAGCATTACTTTACTAGCTTGTGAGATGAGTGCAACTGTGTGGTAGTTTGAGCATTCTTTGGCATTGCCTTTCTTTGGGATTGGAATGAAAACTGACCTTTTCTAGTCCTGGGCACTGCTGAGTTTTCCACATTTGCTGGCATATTGAGTGCAGCACTTTCACAGCATCATCTTTCAGGATTTGAAATAGCTCAATTGGAATTCCATCACCTCCACTAGCTTTGTTTGTAGTGATGCTTCCTAAGGCCCACTTGACTTCACATTCCAGGATGTCTGGCTCTGGGTGAGGGATCACACCATTGTGATTATCTGGGTCATGAAGATCTTATATGTATAGTTCTTCCTTGTATTCTTGCCACCTCTTCTTAACATCTTCTGCTTCTGTTAGGTCCATACCATTTCTGTCCTTTATTGAGCCCATCTTTGCATGAAATATTCCCTTGGTATCTCTAATTTTCTTGAAGAGACCTCTAGTCTTTCCCATTCTGTTCTTTTCCTCTATTTCTTTGCATTGATCACTGAGGAAGTACTTGGATGCAGTACTTGGATGCAATCTCAAAGCAACAGAATGATTTCTGTTCGTTTCCCAGGCAAACCATTCAATATCACAGTAATCCAAGTCTATGCCCCAACCAGTAGCACTGAAGAAGCTGAAGTTGAACAGTTCTATGAAGACCTACAAGACCTTTTAGAACTAATACCCAAAAAAGACGTCTTTTTCATTATAGGGGACTGGAATGCAAAAATAGGAAGTCAAGAAACACCTGGAGTAACAGGCAAATTTGGCCTTGGAATATGGAATGAAGCAGGGCAAAGAATAATAGAATTTTGCCAAGAAAATGCACTGGTCATAGCAAACACCCTCTTCCAACAACACAAGAGAAGACTCTACACATGGACATCACCAGATGGTCAACACCGAAATCAGATTGGTTATGTTTTTTGCAGCCAAAGGTAGAGAAGCTCTATACAGTCAACAAAAACAAGACCAGGAGCTGACTGTGTCTCAGATCATGAACTCCTTATTGCCAAATTCAGACTGAAATTGAAGAAAGTAGGGGAAAACACGAGACCATTCAGGTATGACCTAAATAAAATTCCTTCTGATTATACAGTGGAAGTGAGAAATAGATTTAAGGGACTAGATCTGATAGATAGAGTGCCTGATGAACTATGGACAGAGGTTCATGACATTGTACAGGAGACAGGGATCAAGACCATCCCCATGGAAAAGAAATGCAAAAAAGCAAAATGGGTATCTGAGGAGGCCTTACAGATAGCTGTGGAAAGAAGAGAAGCGAAAAGCAAAGGAGAAGAGGAAAGATATAAGCATCTGAATGCAGAGTTCCAAAGAATAGCAAGAAGAGATAAGAAAGCCTTCCTCAGAGACCAATGCAAAGAAATAGAGGAACTGCTTTTAACTAAGAGCAATTTGGGATGTGACTCACCCCCACTCGATTGTCCCTAAGAGTGGGGCTAAGAGGACCCAGCAGGTGCACCTTGCAGATTGGTAAAGCCAGAGGTTCCAGGACCCCAGAGAGACTTTTGGAAGGAAATGGCATTGCCACCTGGAACTGAGGACTGTCACTGGGAGCCATAAAAATATGTTATTGGAAGGATGCAGACTGTTGTCATGTTATGATGATTACTCCTCTGCATCCCAGCACACGTCTCCCCACTGCCCTCCTGCTCTCATATAGCTTCACATACATGCACAAACACATGCATGCACACAGAGGTGAACTCTGCGGGAGCAGGGTCTTTGTTGGTCTTGTTCAGTGTTATCCCTAAGAGTCAAAAACTGTGTCTACACAGAGGAAAAGGAGATGGTGGGACAAGCTGAGAGAGTAGGACTGACATACATACACTGCCACGTGTAAAATACATCACTAGTGGGAAGCTGCTATATAGCACAGGAAGCTCAGCTCAGTGCGCTGCAATGAACTAGAGGGGTGGGATGGGCAGCGGAGGGAAGTCCAAGTGGAAGGAATACAGCTGATTCACTTCCTTGTACAGCAGAAACCGACACAACATTGTAAAGTAATTGTGCTCCTATTAAAAAAAAAATAAAAAACTGCATCTAGAGCAATTAAGGCCTTCAGAGAGTGCATTTGTTAAGTTTATTCAGTCATTTGCTCATTCATTCTGCAAACATGTGGTGAGTGCTTACTGTGTGCTAGGCACCATGGTAGGTCTTCTTGTGCGTGGTATGTTGGAAAGATACTAGGGCTCTGGAACTGCTCCTGCTTGTTGACCCCCATCGGTGGATGCATCTCGCTGGGCTTTGGTTCCCTCACCTTCCCAAAGAGGGACAGGCTGCATGGCTCCTCTGTCTCTCCCACGGCCAACATTTCCTGAGGATGGAGGCAGATCCTCCACAGCTTCAGGAAAACAATCCAGTTCTTCAGCGAACCCTTCTTTGTCCTTAGAGGTGGTGGCAAGGAGGCTGATGGTTTAACCAATGACATTTGGAGGGCCCACAACCCAGAGGAATGTTTTTCTGGACCACGACAGTGAAGCCTTCCTCTACGCTTCTGGGATTTATTTAATCTCTCAGAGCTTCACGCATCTCTGGAATTACTGTTGTTGTTTTTCTTCACTAGGTGCTGTGTTGGGACAGCTCCAAGCCTGGTAGAAATTTGTCTCTTTTTAATTATTTACCCAGAATGTTACATTTTGGAATTGCCTTGGAAATAGGCATTACCCATTGACAGAATGCTTAATGGGAGCCTGTCAAACTACTCCTCTAGGATAGGTTAAAAATGACACCCATCTGCTGGGTTCTTCGAAGCTTCCCCAAGTTTCTTGCAAAGTTGATTTTGAGTTGGGTGGCACTGACCCTCATATAACTGATGAAAATACTGACCATAAATTCAAAGATCGAAAAGGAATTTGAGAAAGAAATCATCTCCTCCCTTCTTCACCCAGATGTTGCCTCTTACTTAAAGAAAAGAATAGTCATGTGTTCCTGAGCCCCAGGATGTAAGGTGACCCCAGGAATTGAGCAAGTCTGTCAGGAAAGAGACTGACCTTAGGTTGCTGAGCAGCATCTGGTTACTGTCCATACCTGGTCTGGGCTAGTCCTGGCTCTTCCACTGACTGACTGTGGGACCTTGAGGAAGTTGTTTCCCTCTCTGAGACAGTCTTTTCTTTGAAAGCGGAGGATGCTGGTCCAGTGAATTCTGAGGTCTTTCCAGTTCCAACATTTTGTGTGTCTGAGACTCAGCGTCACACTCCTGGCTCTCTTGAGACGCCTAGACTCTGGGCCCTGACTGCATCTAAGCAATCTTGGATTTGATCCCTTTCTGCCTTTGACCTAAAGCAACTATAAGCAGATATTTTTGGTAAAGGTCTCGATAGCAGTCGAGACCTTAGTCTTCTTGCTCCTGCTCGACTTTACCATAATAACTGAAAGCAACCATCAGTAACATGCAAAAACACTGGGTGTTTCTGTGTTTGAGCACAACTTTTTTTTTTTTTTTTATGAAGACAGATGCTTGGCCCCCTGGCAGTAGTTTGTGATGCCTGACCTATAAAATATCTTCACGAGACTTCCACCTTCTTTCATAGTCCTTCCCTGGCCGCATGACACAGGTCCTGGTACATCCTGACCAGCCCTGCTGACTACACTCTGGCACAATGATCAAACAATTTCAAGAAGGTGATTATTTGTCCTCTTTCAAATATGTAGAGGTCAAAATGTACTGGTTTGCTTTTGTTCATTTAGCCATTTATCCATTCATCCTATCTCCCATCCATTTCATTCAACACACATTCACTGGTCATCTCCCATATAACAGACATATCCTGGGTTCTGGGAACACATGTGGAAGTTCTGCCCAGTTTGGTGGTGAGCCCAGGTTCACACCATTGGGAGCCTGGGCACTTACGGTGAGAGCCGTCCAAGATCCAGTCAGCTTGCTGTCCTGCTTCTCTTTCTCCCTTTTCAAATTCCCAGGATCCTAAAAAACATCTGGATGCCAATTGTATTTATTCAGTTTTGGGGCTTCCCCAGTGTCTCAGCAGTAAAAAACCTACAGGAGATGCGAGTTCGATCCCTGGGTCAGGAAGACCTCCTGGAGGAAGGCATAGCAACCCACTCCAGTATTCTTGCCTGGAGAATCCCATAGATAGAGCAGTCTGGTGGGCTACAGTCCATAGGGTCGCAAAGAGTCAAGACGACTGAAGCAACTTAGCACATACACCCCCATTCAATTTGTAAGTATAGCTGCTTCCTCTATTCCCTCCTAGTTTCTCTTTTATTATTTTATGTATTTACATTTTTTTTTTTTTTTTTACTGTGCTGGGTCTTTGTGGCTGCATGCGGGCTTTCTCTAGTTGTGGAGGGCAGGGGCTCCTCTCTAGTTACAGTGTACAGGCCTCTCTCTGCTGTGGCTTCTCTTGTGGAGCAGCAGCTTCAGGGCATGTGGGCCTCAGGAGTGACAGCCCATGGGCTTAGAGGTCCCACGGCATGTGGAATCTTCCTGGACCGGGGATGGAACCTCTGTCGTTGCCTTGGAAGAATTCTTAACTGCTGGGCCACCAGCGAAGCCCCATTCTAGTTCTCTTAACTTGAAGAGGTATTTTCTCCTCAGTTGAATGAGACTTGATTGTATTTCCTATCTGTCCAAAGAGGACATTACACAGAACAGCAGAAAGGACTTCTCTTACACTCTGAGCAGAAGTAAATTGCCTTTGGGATAGCATTGCCAACAAGAAGCACACTTCATTCTTAGAATTTCTATATACTCATAGATTCCCAGCTGAACCAGGGGGAAAAATGCCAAAAGCGCCAGGTTAGCTGAGTCACTCCTTTAGCAAGAAGATTCCACTAGCAGGGGAAAAAAAAAGAGGAAAATCAATATTCCTTTGTCTGGGCTAGGGAAAGTGCTAAAGTTATTTAGGTCATTAAAGAGCAATGAATACAAATAAAAACGAATCCCTCTCATCATTAGTAGTAAAGTTGCTGTTGAGTTTTATCTCTCTCACCAGGAGATACACATAAATTGTCAGATATGGCAAACAAGGAAAGTAAACTGACTTCCAAGTCATTAATACAAAAAACTGAGAAAAGAATGTTCTGATTTAAAACTATAATAACATTTTCTAATAACATATTATGTTATTCTTTCAGGAGAAAATGATTCTTTGAAGAGTAACCTAATGATGATGATGGCAATGATGATTTTGCTCAGAAAACAAGTGATTTGAGTAGGTGCATTGCCAAATTCAGAAGACTAGAATTCCACTTAGTACATGATACATAATTGAGTCAATAAGTGTGTGCATCTCTTCCTCTTTTTGTCCTCATCTTTCCTTTCTCAAATGTTTATTGAGCCACCCATGATGTTTTAAACACTGAACTGGGTTCTGGAAATAGAATGAGAGAGAAGACACCATCATTCTTTTGCTTAAAATCCTTCAGTGGCTGGCCCTTGCTGTTAGAGTAAATACAATCTATCGCTGTTGTTTAGTCACTAAATTGTGCCCGACTCTCATGAGGCAAGAATACTAGAGTGGGTTGCCATTTCCTTCTCCAGGGGATCTTCCAACCCAGTGGTCGAACCCATGTCTCCTGCATTGGCGGGCAGATTATTATCACTGAGCCCCCAGGGAAGTCCAAAATGCAATCTGCACCCTGTCCATCTCTCCAGTTGCATCTTTCCTCACTCCTTGTGCTTTAGTGCTGCAGGCATCTGGGCCTTCCAGCTTCTCCCCCAAGCCCCAAAGCCCTCCTCCCTCAGAGCCTTCCCATGTGGTGTTTCTTAGGCCCAGTTTCCCTCCATCACCCCGTCCTCAGAATCTGAGCAAACACCTTGCCCTGCCTGTCTCCTAGCCACCGTGGTTGCTGGGTAAATTTCTTCTTCAGGGAGCTTCCCTGTCTCCACTGACTTGGTTTGATCTCCTTGTTCTGTGCTCTCAGGGCACTCGTTACAGTTCAGTCAATCAGCTGTGTAGCTACTGCGGCGGCTTGTCCAATGCCTCCTCTCTGCTTTGAACAGTAAACTTCACGAGGGCAAAGACTAGCTCACCACCATCCCATGGACTTCAGCACTGTGCTTATCATGCGGCAGAGAAGCACCAGCATACTGGCTTGGGGAAAGAGTAGCGCCTGAGTAGAGCCTGGAACATCCTAAGGATAAACTTGATTCAATTTTGCAATTTTTCTCTAAATTAGCATAACAGTCTTGTGAAAGAAAAAAATGATTAGTGATTAGACACATATACATGCATACATATACACACATGCATATACACTTTCTTTTTTTAATTTTTAGAACACTTTTACATTCATAGCAAAATTGAGATTTGTTCCCACAAATCTCCCCACTATAATCAGTGAAGCTACGCTAACCCATCATGATCACCCAAAATCCATAGTTTACACTAAGGCTCTCTCTTGGTGTTATACATTCTATAGATTTTAACAAATGCATCATCTACCATTATAATCTCCTATAGAATAGTTTCACTGCCTAAAAATCCTCTATGCTCCACCTATTCATCTCTCCCTCCCCGCAACCCAGGCAATGACTACCCTTTTTATTGTCTCCATAGTTTTGCCTTTTCCAAATAGGTGTTCAGTTCAGTTCAGTCACTCAGTCGTGTCCGACTCTTTGTGACCCCATGAATCACAGCACGCCAGGCCTCCCTGTCCATCACCATCTCCCGGAGTTCACTCAGACTCATGTTCTTTGAGTCAGTGATGCCATCCAGGCATCTCATCTTTGTCGTCCCCTTCTCCTCCTGCCCCCAATCCCTCCCAGCATCACATCTTTTCCAATGAGTCAACTCTTCACATGAGGTGGCCAAAGTACTGGAGTTTCAGCTTCAGCATCATTCCTTCCAAAGAAATCCCAGGGCTGATCTCCTTCAGAATGGACTGGTTGGATCTCCTCGCAGTCCAAGGGACTCTCAAGAGTCTTCTCCAACACCACAGTTCAAAAGCATCAATTCTTTGGTGCTCAGCCTTCTTCACAGTCCAACTCTCACATCCATACATGACCACAGGAAAAACCATAGCCTTGACTAGACGGGCCTTAGTCAGCAAAGTAATGTCTCTGCTTTTGAATATACTGTCTAGGTTGGTCATAACTTTTCTTCCAAGGAGTAAGCGTCTTTTAATTTCATGGCTGCAGTCACCATCTGCGGTGATTTTGGAGCCCGAAAAAATAAAGTCTGACACTGTTTCCACTGCTTCCCCATCTATTTCCCATGAAGTGATGGGACCGGATGCCATGGTCTTCATTTTCTGAATGTTGAGCTTTGAGCCAACTTTTCCGCTTTCCTCCTTCACTCTCATCAAGAGGCTTTTTAGTTCCTCTTCACTTTCTGCCATAAAGGTGGTGTCATCTGCATATCTGAGGTTGTTGATATTTCTCCTGGCAATCTTGATTCCAGCTTGTGTTTCTTCCAGTCCAGCATTTCTTATGATGTACTCTGCATAGAAGTTAAATAAGCAGGGTGACAATATACAGCCTTGACGTACTCCTTTTCCTATTTGGAACCAGTCTGCTGTTCCATGTCCAGTTCTATAGTTGGAACTATATACTATGTAGCCTTTTAGACTGGTTTCTTTACTCATTAATATGTATTTTACGTTCTTCTGTCTCTTTTCATGGCTTGATAATGCTTAGTGCTGAATAATATTTCATTGTCTGGATATATCTCAACTTACTTATCATTTACCTGCTGAAGGATATCTTAGTGGCTTCCAGGTCCTGGCAATTATGAGTAAGGCTGCTATAAATAGTACCCTGTGAGGGATATTTTGAACTTCTTTGGATAAATACCAAGGAGTATACTTGCTAGATTATATGGTAAGAGTACCTACAGTCTTGGAGGAAGCTGCCAAGCTGTCTGCCAAGGTGGCCGAACCATTTCACCCTCTGACCAGCAATAATGAAGAGTTCTTGCCATGCCACATTGTTGCCAGCATTTGTTGTTGCCAGTCTTCGAGGTTTGGGCCATTCCAAAAGGTGTGTAGGGGCATCTCCTTTTTGTTTTAAGTTGAATCTCACTGATGACATATGCTATGGGGAATCTTTTAATGTGTTTATTTGCTATCTAGATATCTTCTTTGGTGAGAGACCTGTTGAGGTTTTTGGCTAATTTCATAATTAGATTATTAGATTCTTATCGTGTATGTGTATATGTGTTTTCTTGGTCACACCACACAGCATGTGGGATCTTAGTTCCCTGACCAGGGATCAACCTGTGCCCCCTGCAGCAGAAGTACAAATTCTTACCCACTGGACTACCAGGGGAGTCCCTGTTTTCTTAGTTTTAAGAGTCATTTGCATATTTTGGGTAAGAGGTTTTATCTGTTATTAACAGAGTAGGTTTTGAAAAGGTGTTCTCCTAGTCTGTAGCTTGTCATTTTTCTTTAAATTTAGAAGTTGTGACCTTTTCCTGATAGTAGACTTATACTTTCTGGATTCTTACAGCTTTCTCTGGTATTCTCATTCCAGAGCTAGAAAAGATTTCAGAGCCTTTTTCCCCCCACTTGTTTTGTGGCAGAGTTAACTTTTATAAGTTGTCAAGCCACAGGAAGCTTTATTTGTCTTTTACACCCAGAGGACAAAACTCCAGGCTATTATTTTGTGCCAGTAACACCTAAAGACAAGTTTCCCAAAATTCCTCAGGCCATACATTGTGAGCAGCTTGTCTGCAATATATAGCATTTAAACTGAATTACAGTTTCACTTTAGCAGTGAAATAAAACTATACAACAACAGAAATAAAGCCTGTTAAAGAGATGCAAGAGGTCTCAGATGTGCTATCCCTTTAAAAACTAACAATTGCATTATTAAGAAAATAACTACTGAATCATTAGGACAACATGCTAACTCAAGGTCTTTGCCTCCCAGCCAGGAACCAGTCTCTTCTCAGTGTGTAAACAGGCAGTCCCAGCTTCCAATCAGGTTATGCATTTTGGAAATATTGACATTTAAGTGCAAATATTTTTTCCTGTGGTCTCTGTCCCCTGTCAGTCCTAGTGGGTTCTCACTTCTGGGCTGCAGAAACACATGGATCTTGTGACACAGCAGCTTGGCCACATCCACAGCCCTCTTTTTTATCCTAATTGTTATTTTATTGCTGTATATTTTCAGAGTGTGTTTCCACAGGGCCCTGGTGGCTCAGACAGCAAAGCATCTGCCTACAGTGCGGCAGACCTGGGTTCAGTCCCTGGGTTGGGAAGATCTCCTGGGGAAGGAAATGGCAATCCACTCCAGTATTCTTGCCTGGAAAATCCCATGGACAGAGGAATCTGGTGGGCTATAGTCCATGGGGGTCACAAAGAGTCGGACACAACTGATCGACTTCACTTTCACTTTCACTTTCCGCAGACTAGATTCATAACCCAATTGTGTTTATCTTTCTCACATGAACTGCTTTAAAGTAGAACATGATGAAGTGAATGTTTTCTCTGGTGATAACCTTTCTAAGTTTCTGCTTCCTTCTAAGTGGAAAGCAGTAATCATTTCTACCTCAGGGTTGTTGTGAGGTTTAGTGAAAGAATGCCCACATTTAATGTCATACCTGGTTAAGCAGTAGGAGTTCCACAAGTGTTGGTGGTGATAATAGTGATGATAATGAACATAGGATCATGAGTCCTGTGTATGTCAACCATGTACATTCATACCTGACCTTGGAGAAGCATTATTCAGTGTTTCCCAGTGCGCTTGGAACTGCAGCAGGCATATAGCTGCTGACATGTGAATGACTTATGCAAGCTGGGTCTGTGGCATGACCTCCTGGTCCCCATCTAGGACTTGTTTTTCTAAGTGAATCAGATTTACCAAGGAACATCTCACCTGAACTGTCACAACACAAATGAAAAGAATGTACTCTGGGGTCAATGAATCCAGAATTCAAAATTAGAACTGTCCCAGACAATCTGGGCTTCTGACTTTAGCACTTATTCCTATCTAAGGAGGCTTGATTTTCCTCCCAGAGGACTCTGCCTTGTTAACTTTTTTTCTAATTAAAATGGTAATAATTCTCATTGTAGATACCTTGGAAATTATAGAAAGAAAAAAGAGAGAGAGAAAATTAACCTCGTTCATTATCTTAGTACCCACGATAAACACTGTTGAGATTCTGATGACTTCATTTGTGTGCGTATGTGTGGAGAGAGACAGACAGAGACAGAGAGATTGATTAAGATTTGTTTCCTTTCTGTTCTTTGGATTTTTTTTTTCATGTGTTGGATGGAGATTCCTTGATCTCAGGGAGAGGTGAAGCTGGTTCCTGTTGGAGAAGCAGGCCTGTGATCAGTTTCAGCTGATTCAATGAAAACGGAGGAAAGAAGCATACTTTTTGTTACCAAATGAATTTTTAAGCCCTCTGAGGTACTTCTAAGTAAGCAGCATTTTCAACACTCTTGGTACATCAGGATGTCTGGAGGAGGTTCATTATTTCTATATGGTCTGTGCTCACGTATTTCTTTATCATCATTGATTTCCTCATTATTTGTTTACTTATTCACTCCACAAACATGCAAGATATAATCTTTGTGCCCACAAGGTCTAAAACCCAATGCAGGAGACAAAGCAAAATTAAGGAACATCCAACTTAAAGTCTCAGCACATGTTCTAAGAGTGTGGATGGAAAAGACAGAGAAGATGGGAGTGATGGCACAGGACGCTGAATGCAATGGGGGCAACTGACCCAAAATCTTCAAATGTAATTTGTAATTCAAAACAAAGGGCTTGCTCTTCAGATTTTCAGCACCATCAGGGTGGCAGCTCCCATTATGAAGAACTTACTTCTGCCAGCTGTGTTAAGGGATGTCATGTATTGTCTCACATAATCCTCCTGGGCTATGAGGTATGTAAATTTGGGGCATCTGAGGCTCAGCAGGTGCAAACGATCAGTTCAAGGCCACACAGCAGATGTAAGGATCTGTCCAGAGTCCTAGGGTGAAGAAGTCCTGGGTCACACCCACATCTACTAGTCTCTGAAGGATCCCAGTTCACACTGGCAGCTGAAGGGAGGCTTGGGTCACATCGCATGTCTTCCTGAACCCTTCACTGAGAAGTTGAGATCTAAGTATAGCAGTAACCTGGGCACTATGGCAGTTTTTTGAAGAGCAAAGCTGAAAACCTCCAGACCTTCAGCTCAAACAGCCTGGCCAAGTGACTTCCTTTTTTGGATTTTCCTCCTAAATTTTATACCTTTTTTTTTTTTTTGCCAGTTACAGAATCCATGGAAGAAAAGAAAAAAGATTTGTAGTGGTACCAGGTAGAATAAGGGAAGAAGAAAACACTGACATTAGAAGCCAAATTGAGAAAGGGGCTTCCCAGGCAGTGCTAGTTGTGAAGAATATGCCTGCCATTGCAGGAGACAGAAGAGACACAGGTTTGATTCCCAGGTCAGGAAGTTCTCCTGGAAGAGGGCATGGGAACCCGCTTCAGAATTCTTGCCTGGAGTATCTCATAGACAGTGGAACCTGGTCGGCTGTGGTCCATGAGGTCGCAAATGGTCAGACATGACTGAAGCGACTAAGCACACACGCATGCACGCACCAGGTAGAATAAGAGAGGAAGAAACACTGACATTAGAAGCTAAGCTAAAAGATTAGAAAAATAAAAACCGTGGCATGAGGCAGAGTAACACCCCAAGGAACTCCTAGAAGCCGCACGTTCCCCGGACTCCTATAGCGCTCGTTCACTTAAGCCCACATCCCCCAAACCGAGAGAGAGTCCAGGGGAACAATTGAGCCATCCAGTTAGCATAACTTATTTTAAGTCCTGGCCCGAAGCCAGGCTTGTAGCTCTGCACTCACAGTGTGTACTCACAGAGCAGTGAAACTGCTCCACATCCGGGATAACAACGCAACTGTTAATGGGAGTAATTAAGAGCCTTGGGGGTGATTTATACCTTTTGTTACTGTTCAAGTTGAAGTTACCAAAGACAACAATTATTAGCATCACAGGTGATCCTTAACCCACACAGGGAAGCCTGTGAAGCCAAGCTCCAACTCTTCCTTCTCCCAGCCTAGAGTTCACAGAAAAAGAACCAAGAGGGATTCGCAGGCAAGAGAATGGGGAGACAGTGCTCACTGGGTTGGCTCAGATTGGGAAATAGGAAAATCTTTAGCCTCTTTAATGAAGACGAAATATTGACAGAACTCTGGGGGAGGAGAGGGTGACAGCACTCCAGTGCTGATTTTTCTGAGAAACACTTAACTTTATTGGCTAAATTTTAAAGGTAAATCTTTAAAGCCACTGTTTTTATGACTATTAAAAAGGTGACTGTGGAGAGGAAGCATTGGGTAAGTCAAATGCAATCCCTGATCGGTGTCGTAGGTGAAGAAGGACCCAAGTCTTGATGCTTCATCTTCAAAAGCTCAAATGAAGCCAAGGAGGAATTCAGTTATACACATACATTCTTTTAAAATATTCTTTTTCATTATAGTTTATCACGGATGTGGAATATAGTTCACTGTGCTGTATGATAAGACCTTATTTTTTATTCATTCTCTGTGTAATAGTCTGCTTCTCCTGACCCCAATCTCCCACTCCATCCCTTCCCCACTTCCTTCCGCTTTGGCAACCACAGAATCCGTGCTCTATGTCTGTGAGCCTGTTTCTGTTTTGTAGATAAGTTCATTTATGTCATATTTTGGATTCCACATATGTGTGATATCATACGACATTTGTCTTTCTCTTTAGGACTTACTCCACTTGGTGTGAAAATCTCTAGTTGCATCCGTGTTGCTGCAAATGACGTTGTGGTGGCGGTGTAGTCACTAAGTCATGTCCAACTCTTCTGACCCCAGGACTGTAGCCCACCAGCCTCCTCTGTCCATGGGATTTTTCGTTCTTTTTTCTGGCTGAGTAGTATTCCATCATATATATGTACCACATTTTCTTTATCCATTCATCTCTCAACGGACGTTTAAAATTGCTTCCATGTCTTGGCTATTGTAAACAGTGTTGCTATGAACACAGGGGTGCATGGATTTTTCTGGATTATAGTTTTATCTGGATATATGACCAGGAGTGGGATTGCTGGGTCATATGGCAACTCTTTTTAGTTTTCTGAGGAAACTCCCTACTGTTTTCTATAGTGGCTGCACCAATTTACATTCCTACCAACATTGTAGGAAGGTTCCATTTTTAGAGATGGTAAGTTTTGAGTCCATTTCAAGGGCACATACTTCACTGAAGGCAGGATAAGAGGTCTAGTTGGCAAACAGGGTCATTTCAAGACCTTTATCAGCCTTAGACACTCAGTTTTGAAGGCTTTACCCACATCATACCAAACACATGGCAATGCACTCACATCCAAAATCACATGCAATTTTTATTTTCCATGCAAAATTTGAGAGGACTTTTATAATACTAAGTTTGCTAAGAATTATTTAATTTTCTTTGTGATTTCAACTTGCATATAAAAATGAAAAATCACTGATTCATTATACTGAACCAACTGATATAACGTTACATTTTGTAAATATTTAAACATGTACTAATTTTTATTTTACAATGTTCCTTTTCTCCTTATTTTTCTTCTTTCAGTTTTGTGCTGTCTCTTGTTTTTGGCTGAACTTTGTGGTTTGCAGGATCTTAGTTCCTTGACCAGGGATTGAACCCCGGCTCCCGGCAGTGAGAGCTGAGTCCTAACCACTGGATTGCCAGGGAATTCCTTCTCATTTTTTTAAAATTGTAGATTCATGTGCAGTCTTAATAAAGACTGCAGTGGGATCTCTTGGACACTTTGTCCAGTTTCTGCCAGTGTTAACATTTTCAAAACTACAATATGATAGCACAATCAGGATACTCACACTGATACCAGCCACAGTCATATTCAGATTTCCCATTATACACGTACTTAGTGCGTGTGTGTATTAAGTTCTAAACGATTTTATCACCCATGTACATCCCAACACACTTAAGATATTGAACAGTTCCAACATCGCAATGATCCTGCATGTTGCTCTTTTGCAGTGTTCTTTTAATGTTGAGAAGAGTAATTTTTTATGTCTTATGAAGAGAGCCATAGTTCCTCAACACTATGACTATAGTGCCTAATATAACCTGTTATTGAGGTGGGGTTGTGGTCATGTGCGTATGGGTGGACGTGATGTGAGCAGATTCCAAGGGAATCAATTTCATAAACCTAGAAATAATATAGTACAGTTTTAAAGGGTCCTGGGGGTTTCCCAGATGGCTCAGTGGTAAAGAATCAGCTTGCCAATGCAGGAGACACAACTGACGTGGGTTCTATCCCTGGATTGGGACGCTCCCCTGGAGGAGAGAATGGCAGCCCACTCCAGCATTCTTGCCTGGATAGCCCCACAGACAGAAGAGTCTGCTGGGCTACAGTCCATGGGGTCGCAAAATGTTGACCATGACCGAGTGGCTGAGCAAACATGCAGAACATCCTGACCCTGAAATTGAACTGCTGGGCTCAGCAATCCCAATACCATTTTGTACCAGTTATTTAAGCTCTCTGACATCTTAGTTTCCTCATCTGAGAAGGAGTGATTGCAATGCCTTATAATAAACTGACTGCAAGTTTGAATGAGGTAATCAGCTTAGATCCAAGTCAGTCACGAAGTAGTTGCTCAGCATATTAGATAATATTTTTGTTAGACCTGCTTGGGGAAGGAGGTTTAAACAAAAGATGCAGAAATGTCATAGGAGAGATTCAACAGGTCTGATAAAAATTGAGAAACAGGAGCAGGAGAATTCTCAGCAAAGCTCTAAGGAAAAAAATTGGATAGAGTCTGACAGCCCTGGAGAAGCGTATTGCTAGCTCCTAATAGCCCCCACTCTGTGCATGGGAAGAACTGGCCTGGCACTGCGAAGAAGAGCACATTACAAACTTGCCCTGATGCTATTAAATCTCTGAGAGCAGGAGCACATCATCTTGTACCCTGAGAGAGCAGCTCGGGGTAAAGAAGGGGTCCCTGCTGAGGTTCGTATTAATGCTGCAGTAGGAACCGTTCTGAAGGGACCCCTCAATAAAACTGAAAACAGATGGGGCCATAGCCGGAGCTCATTTTGCAGAGATGACAGGATTGGTAGAGTTTTAGGATTGCCAACAGGTTCTGAGTGAAACGCTGAAGTCTATTGAAACCTGATTAACAGCTACTCCGGGGGCTGAAACAAGCCACCTGACTGACTGGTGGAGAAAAATCCCTTCCTCCATCAGCCTGGCGCTCTATATCATATGGGGCCTTGGAGAAGTTGAAAAATGAGTTAACAACTTTGAACCTGCTGTAAAACTCTTATCGAAGCATTTATGGGGCACCTTAGAAGGTGAATTTGCACAGCGCTCTGTAGCTAATTCTGTAAGTACGGTTTTATTCAATCAAATGGGTATTTTAGTAGATACCTAAAAGACTTGAGTTCAAGGCCTGGCTCTGCCACCAATCAGCTATACTGCCTGGAAATTCCCTTGCCTTATGAGAATTTCCAAAAGATTGCATGAGGTGACCACGGAGGCTCCTTCAAACTCTGAGAATAAATACTATAAAAGACATCTTTGGCACTGTGCTTGGTACCAAGGATATCTCAGATGATATCCAAGATACATCTAAATAGGATAAGGGAAATTATAAGTTTCAGTCATATTACTAGCGAAGTAATATGTTTACTGAAAAATTAACATGTCTAATGTACAAGGTATATCTATTTGTTTAACCTCTTTTGGAAATAATGTTAAAGTTGAAATTGAGGTTTTTCATAAATACGAGACCTAAGAAAAATGACCCTGTGGGATCTGAAAAATGGCATTGTGAGATTTATGATGGCATGACAAGACATGACCCCCTACTCTAAAGCCATTTTCTGACTCACTAGGAGGACAAAATATATACACCTGGGACCAAGCAATCTAAGACATGAGTTCACCTAGTCAAATGGCCATCTAGGGAATGAGGAGAGCCATTCACTGATGGGAAATTCACCCTGAACTAGCGCTGTCTGTGACCACTCTTGGAGGAGGAGGGGTTTGACTTCGCTCCTGTGGAAGAAGTATATTTAATGTACTTTTAGGTGTTCACTTATTATGAACATAATCCAAGTGTTTTAAAAGTCTTTGTGTTGTAAGTAATGGGAAACCAAACTTAACTTTGCTTGAAGAGTTATTAGAATTTACTTACTCATATGTGATTAAAGTCTACAGAGAGCATGTTCTTCACAACCTTTTTATTTCATACTGGAGCATGTGCTTGTGCTTAGACTCTCTGTTGTGTCCAACCCTTTGCAACCCTTTGGACTATAGCCCGCCAGGCTCCTCTGTTCATGGGATTTTTCAGGTAAGAATACTGGAGTGGATTGCTGTTTCTCTCTCCAGTGGAATCTTCCCAACCCAGGGAATGAACCCACGTCTCCTGTGTATCCTGAACTGCAGGTAGATTCTTTACCCACTGAGCCATCGGGGAAACCCATTTTGAAGTATACCCAACTGTATTGATCCAGAGAGTCAATGGTCACTAGGGACAAGATTGCCTTCTCTCTCAGCTCTGCCTTCCAAGGTATCCACTTTATCCAAAGGCCTGTGGTTACAAGATGGCTATCCAACCTCCTAAGACAGGTGCTTCCTCCTTCGCAACAAGTGGTGGAGAATCCTCCATTGTTCCAGGATTCCAAGCAAAAGTTCTGACACTTACTCTGGTTGGAATGGTTTAGGTCATGTGCCTACACTAAACCTCCCTTGGGGCCACCAGGACCATAACAAGCTGACTGGACCTGTGCCAGTTACAAGCTCTGCCTTTGGCATATTAATAGGGGTAGGGAACACAGATCAGGCATTTCTGGACCGGATGGGTCCCCAAATGGAAATTAGGCATGGCTGGGATGGAGTAAAGGCTGCTGCAACCTTTGAGGCAGTGAGGGAAGCAGGACTGGGAGGAGGAGAAGATAAAAGCCGCAGTCCATGCTGTGAGAGCTTTGCCGCTGGGATGGCCCAAGTTGTCCCCTCTTCAGGCAAGGGGACTGGGCCTTTACGCCCAGTAACCACCAGGGGGAGTATTGTTAGGATGAGTGGCTCTCTTCGGTTCAGTTCAGTCGCTCAGTTGTGTTCGACTCTGCGACCCCATGCACTGCAGCACCCCAGACTTCCCTGTCCTTTACCGTCTCCCGGAGTTTGCTCAAACTCACGTCCATTGAGTTGGTGGAGAGTCGGTGGCTCTCTTGGGTGGAGGCAATTCCTGGAGATGGACTTAGCAGCAGGGAGAAAGGGGATCTAGACAGGGCCCCCCAGCATTTACTATAGCAGGTAGTTTATAGAGAAAGTATTCCTAGGAACAGGGAATCATTTGACTTCTCCTATTTCTCCTCACAATACCAAGTGCTAGGAATATATTTTCCAGCCAACATTTCAAACATTTCCTCTTCCCCAAAATTTAGGCTATGACTTCCTGTTTCATTTAAGAAAAGAAAGAGGACAGTGTGGTGGAGACAGGAGATTTGAGTATGATTCCTGGCTCCACCATTTACTAGAAATGTGAACTTGAACGAATGTCTTAACCTCTCTAAACCCCAGTTTCATCAACCGGAGCAGTTTGTCAACTTCAGTTTGTCAACTACTGACATTTGGGGCAGGAGAATTCTTTGTTTGGATGGGGGGCTTTCCATTGTAGCATTGTAGGGTATTTAGCAGCATTGCTAGCCCTTACTCACTGGAGGCCAGGAACATTCCCCCATCCCAACCCCAATTGTGACCATCAGAAATTTGCCCAGACATTGGCAAATACCTCCTGGGGGTGGAGTGAAAATTCCCCTTAAGGAGAAACATTATCTAGAATCTAAGTGCTGCCTTCCTTATAGAGGTGTTGGGAGCGTTAAACAAGATCACCGTGGATGATGTCTGAATCCCAGACCATCAAATACACATGCCTACATATCCCTCCAACCTTGTCCCTTGCGTCATAGCTGCCCTTGTATCAGGGTTGGCAGGAGCCAGTCTGAGCCCTAATCCATCATGCATGGATCATTAGTAATCACTTGCTTATGTCTTGTTTCTTGGGCTGTATTGTGGGGATTATCAGGGAGGCAGGGAGAATAGAAAGACCGTGGTCCTGGGTGGAAGCCCTTGGGTCCGCCTTTTCCCCACTGTGAAGAAGCCCACCAGCAATGCGCTTCCTCACAGTGTGCGTCACCCAGATCTCGGCCTTCATCTTCACATGCTGTTCTCCCTGCGCAAGTCTATGTCCAGACTTCCCCTTTTAACAAGGGACACCAGACTTAGTGGATTAGGATGCTACCCTCCTCCAGTATGACCTAATTTCACATAGCTATATCTGTGGCGGGCTTCCCTGGTGTCTCAGATGGTAAAGAATCTGCCTGCAATGCAGGAGACCCGAGTTCGATCCCTGGGTCAGGAAGATCCTCTGGAGAAGGGAATGGCAACCCACTGCAACATTCTTGCCTGGAGAATTCCATGGACAGAGGAGCCTGGCGGAATACAGTTCATGGGGTCTCAGAGAGACGGACACGACTGAGGGACTAACACACACATGGTTATATCTTCAATGCCTTGTTTCCAAATAAGGTCACATTTTGGCTAGGACTTCTACAAGTGACTCTGGAGAGAACACAAGCCAACCCATAACACCACCCCATGAAGTTATACAGAATATTTGATGTAAAATGCTACACATAAAACACTCAAAAGCATCTAGCCCACTGGAAATATTCTACACATGTTAACTATTGTTATTATTATTGTTATTTATCAAACTTATAATGGGTACCTTCTGTGTGCCAGGCAATGTGCTGGGTGATGAAACATTAAGGTGAATCAGATATGGTCCCTGACCTAAAGGATGTGCAATCTAATGGAACCACAGACATAAATAGAGAACTACAATCCTGAGGGTCTTCACAGAAAGATCAGTTTCCTAGCTCACTAAGCCATTTGTACATCTAATGGTGCTGTGCTGTGCTTAGTCACTCGGTCCTGTCAGACTCTTTGTGACCCCATGGACTGTAACCCACCAGGCTCCTCTGTCCATGGGGATTCTCCAGGCAAGAATACTGCAGTGGGTTGCCATGCCCTCCTTCAGGGGATCTTCCCAACCCAGGGATCGAACCCAGATCTCCCACATTACAGGCAGATTGTTTATCATCTGAGCCACCAGGGAAGCCCAAGAACACAGGAGTGGGTAACCTATCCCTTTTCCAGGGGCTCTTCCTGACCCAGAAATCAAACTGGGGTCTCCTGCATTGCAGGGAGATTCTTTACCAGCTGAGCTACCAGGAAAGCCCCACATCTAATGGTATCTGGGGTCAAAATAAATATCTTAGATGTCATCAAAGAAAGAAGAAAGTTCATTGTTCAGAGGAAAGAAGTTTTCCTCTTTTTCATATCTTTTTGGGAAAAAAATTTCCAAGTGTCATGGTCAAACACTACTCTGATTTCTTGTGCAAAGTTTAAGGTGACCTTTACCCTTCCCAATATATCATTTTGATGAAGCCAAAATTTTCCAAGATTCTCAAGACTGGCAGAAAAATAACTTGAGAAACGGGTCCCAAATTGGTAACTGAAGATAAGTTGGAGGGCAGTTCCTTCCTCAAGTGTTGCCGTATATCTTACTTCATTGCATGTTGATAGTGTATTAAAATTGAAATAAAAATAAAATATTATCTGTGCCATTAAACCTGACCAATTCTCACTTCACTAATCTCCAAACCCTGATTCTTGCTGAAAGATGGACCATCTTAACCCACTCTTGGCAAAGATGTACAACAGAGAAGAGTTCTGAGAGGGGGAACCTTCATCTTTTTGAAAAAAATATCCTGTCATCATTTAATATTTATGGAGCACACACACTGTGTGAAGTACTACGTCATACCATGTCCTTTACTGTCCAATGTCAGAGGAGACACCAGTGACAGGGGGGATGTTAAATAGATTGGGGCTTCAGGAGGACAGAGTTTTGGGGGAGCAGTTCTGGCAGGTTCTGGGTAATAGATGCCATCCCGATGGGTCAACCCTGGGACGTATGGCTTCTAACCACAGACTTCCAGCTTCCGACTGTCCAGCCTGGCAGCCCTCCAACCAGAGTTGCTCACTGGAGATTGTCTAAAGGTGACGGGGGAGTCAGATAGGGGAAGAGTAACAGGACCCAAGAGTGAATGCCACCCCTAGAATGTGCCATGGGGGTAAGAGGGCAGCAGTCCAGCTGGTGCCCTGCTTGCCAAGTCAGCCAGAGGGAGAACCTTTTGCTCCCACTTGGAGGGAGGGGACACAGCTTCCAAATTCGCACAAAGCATCGTATGGGCTGGTGGTGCCCAGGACAGAGGAGTAAGCTGTGACCTAGAAACAGAAAACCAATGTCACAGTCTGAATTCTGTCACTCACTCATGTCATAACTTTTCAAATCATGTCATTTCTCTGAACCTCGGTTTCCTCCTCCGTAAAGTGGGGAAAGTAAAGTCCGCCCTGCCTGCTTCACAGGGTTGAACTGAAAGTCAGTATTTAAAACTGGAAGAGCAGAAATCCCCCTTTGTTTTCTCCATGGCTCCTAGGGTCTTTATCTCATTGTTGTCTCATCATGATGTGCCTATTCACTCAGTTGTGTCTGACTCTTTGGCGACCCCATGGACTGTAGCCTGCCAGGCTCCTCCGACCATGGGATTCTCCAGGCAAGAATACTGGAGTGGGTTGCCATTTCCTTACCTATGGGATCTTCCTGACCCAGGGATTGAGCCTTAATGTCGGGTGTCTCCTGCATTGGCAGGTCAGTTCTTTAGCCACTGCGCCCTTCATCATGATACCTGTCCCTGAAGAGGGATGGAAGGACGTCAGTTCTGACCTCTCTTCTCCAGAGCCTCCTCAGGCATTGCTGTGGATGTGCTGTGCTCTCTGTGATCACGTCCTTCCTTCTACTCACCTCCCTGACCTCAGCTCGAACCTTGGATTAGATAGTGATTGCACTCAGAGGCTCACCACACATCTAGATGGGCAGGCTACACCCATTTTACAAGGTAACCATGCATTCATTGATTAGTCTAGCAGTTTGTGCTGGACACCCAGGCAGGGCACGGAGGGCCCACCATCCTGAACCATACTGAACCACAGCAGACGAACTGGTTGGAAGGCCCCAGGTCTGCAGCTGCCTGTGTGTGGGCAAAACAGAAGCAGCTCCAGCCACACTGAGTTGGATGTGTCAGGGAGCTCCCCACTCTTCTCTGCCCAGAGAGGTTCTCATGACGTGTGAGTCACTGTGGTGGTGGTGGTTTAGTCACTAAATCATGTCTGACTCCTGTCATCCCATGGACTGTAGCCCAGCAGGCTCCTCTGTCCATGGAATTCTCCAAGCAAGAATATTAGAGTGGATTGCCATTTCCTTCTCCATGGGATCTTCCTGACCCAGGGATCAGACCCAGGGATTGAACCCAGGTCTCCTACATTGCAGGCAGCTTCTTTACCAACTAAGCCCCCAGGGAAGCCTCATGAGTGGGAGGCACACAGAAGGGCCAGAGGGATGGGCAGAAGGCGGATGTGATGTCCCCCAGCCAGAGACGACAAGCAAGCGTGTTCTGAGCAGAAGCAGCTGTGTGTGCAAAGACACAAAGAACAGGAAAGGATGTGGCGTGTCCCAGGAATGCTGCAAGGCTGCCTGTGGCAGGGTGGGTGGCACAGCCAAGGGAGCACTGGGACCCGAGGCCACGGAGGTCACGCCAGTCTGGGAAGAGCCTGGAATGCTGTGCTAAGGAGCCTGAATTTACTCTGCAGGTGCTGAAAAAGCGTCTCCGGTTTCTTCCAGCTGAGAAAAGACACAGTCAGAGTTTTGTTTCCAAAAGACCATCCTGGTGGCAGTGTGGAGGTTAAAATTAGGGCAAGGGGAGGGGAGAACTTGCAAACAGAGATCGGAGGTGGTTGTGGTAATTTAGTTAAGAGAGGCTAAGAGCTCAAGTCAAGTGCAGCCTGGGGATGGAGGGGAGGGACCGGAGGGGAGGGACCAGAGTGGGCTCTGCCCAGAAGTGGTCCAGAGTAATGATGAAGAACGTGGCTCTACAGCCAGGTTACCTGGATTTGAATCTGCTGCTCACCAGGCTTGTAGACAATACATGCCTCCTCGTGCCTCAGTTTCTCCACATGTGAGGATGTTAATGTCAACTCCACCTCATTTGATGTGCCCGAAGGTTTCAGAACGGTTTCTGGCACAGAGTCAAGTACTTTAAAAATGTTCGTTCTTGAAGTGCCAGTCTATGTTCGATACAGGATACAGGATGCTTGGGGCTGGTGCATGGGGATGATCCAGAGAGATGATATGGGGTGGGAGGTGGGAGGGGGATTCAGGGTTGGGAGCTTGTATACACCCGTGGTGGATTCATGTCAATGTATGGCAAAACCGATACAGTATTGTAAAGTAAAATAAAGTAAAAAAAAAAAAGTTCGTTCTTGGGAGGGGACAAAATTGATAGGGTTTGGTGTTAGAAGTGTGTATGATTCTTCGCAGCCCCATGGACTGCCAGGCTCCTCTGTCCATGGAATTATCCAGGCAAGAATACTAGAGTGGGTTGCCATTCCATTCCCCAGGGGATCTTCCTGACCCAGGAATTGAACCTGGGTCTCCTGCATTGCAGACAGATTCTTTACTGTCTGAGTCAACAGGGAAGCACTAGAAGCGGGGGGGAGAGAGGCTCCTGGGTGCTTTCAACTCCAATTCTCCCTCTTCCCCTCTTCCGTCCTTTAGCTTTCGGGTGGAAGCTGGCTACTGTACTGGTCAGGAGCCTGGGATTCTGGGGTCGGGTTCACCTGCTCTCTGTCTAATCTTGGGCAAGTTCCTGATCCCTGTCTCAGTCTCCACATCTGTAAAATGGGAGTAACACTAATCAGTTCAGTTCAGTTCAGTCGCTCAGTCGTGTCTGACTCTTTGCGACCCCATAAATCGCAGCACGCCAGGCCTCCCTGTCCATCACCATCTCCCGGAGTTCACTCAGACTCACATCCATCGAGTCCGTGATGCCATCCAGCCATCTCATCCTCTGTCATCCCCTTCTCCTCCTGCCCCCAATCCCTCCCAGCATCACAGTCTTTTCCAATGAGTCAACTCTTCGCATGAGGTGGCCAAAGTACTGGAGCTTCAGCTTTAGCATTATTCCTTCCAAAGAAATCCCAGGGCTGATCTCCTTCAGAATGGACTGGTTGGATCTCCTTGCAGTCCAAGGGACTCTCAAGAGTCTTCTCCAACACCACAGTTCAAAACACTAATACCTACATCCAAAGATTCTTTGTGGATTAAATGGGATAATGTGAGTCACAACCAGCACACTGTGGGTGTTCAAAAAGACTGTTAATTCTTATTTGGATTATTACTCACCAAAGTACGAAGTAGAGGAGGAAGCGTGCTGGATGACAAGGGAGGGAAATACAGTTTGGCATAGTTTACCTAGGAGGCAGCCAGAACTGGGGAGAGAACTCAGCTAGATGGTGGAGGGAACCCTTATATGAGGAAGGCTAAAAATGTTAAGCCGCCAGCGAAGTTCTGCTTATCCTCTCCTTTGGTGGGACTGAGACCTATTTAGGAGAAAGAAAAATTTGCAGCCAAGGGAAGATCACGGAAGTGGCTTTATTCTGGCACAGTTGGGTAAAAAGACAAATCAAAATATTTATAGTTATATCAAAATACAAATCACAGCTTGGTCAGGATAGACATTTTAAATATTTTTGGTGAAAATTTTTCTAAAAAACGTAGCTCTCTACCACTTGCCTGCTATTTAGCACATTTCTTTCCTTATTCTTTCAGTGTATATTTATTGAGGGCTTAGTAAGTTCTGTGTTAGTTTTGGGGAGACACAGCATAAAGTGGAAAAAAAAAACTTCTGCCTTCCAGGAGGCCTTCCTTCTGCTTATAATTCTCAGTATCATAAATTTTGGAAAGAAAACATGCTTATATTTACACATTTGGGTATTCATAGGATTATCTCCTTAAATTAAAATTCTCCAGTGGGATTTTTTCCTGAAAGAGGATCTATTTATTTTTGTTTTAGATTGACAAACAGAGAGGGAGATTTTAATTTTTTTTAATTAGGTAAAGCATAGAGAAAACTACAGACAACATACATGCCTACCACCCAGACTGAACAAATTTTAAAAGTGTATTTTCTTGAGATATTTTTTAAGTAAATAAAAGCTGATACAACTGAAACTTTCTTTGTAAATGCACATACAAAACTATATATATATATCTTAAGTAGAAAGCACAGTTATTCAGGGTTGTTCTCCTGACAAGGATTTCAAAGCTTTAACAACCCACTGAACCTCTCTCATTTTCTTTATTTTTTATTATTTGGAAGAGATTTTATTTCCCTTGAATATAATAGTTTAGACTTCCAAAAGGCAAATTAATTAAATGTCCAATTTGTCTATTCCCTGCTGTTTCTTGCTTCCTACTCTTTTTGGATTTACTTTTCAGTAGGTCTATAGAGGGCAAACATTTTTAGAATATCATGACTAAGATGTTTTTATTTCGTATTCATTTTTGGATGATGGTTTAGCTATGTATAAGATTCTAGCTTCACCTTCCTTTTTCCCCCCTTCGGTACTTTGAAGGTATTATTCCATTGTGTTACCATAGAGAAATCTGCTGTCGGCTGAGCTGTCACTATCTGGAAGGTAATCAGCCTCTTCTCTCTAGTACATTTTAGGCAATTTTTTTTTAAGGAAAAAAAATGGTTTTGGTTCTGTAGTTTCTTTATGATGAGTCTAGATGTAATGCTTTGAGTGTACTTTCAATCCGAGTGGGGAATTGAAATGTAATTGAGTTCTATTACATTATTTGCAAGCACCTCATAGAACTTGTTGTGAGAATTAAATGAGATAATGAGCTTGAAATACATTGTAAATTTTGTGACAATGTGCCAATGGCAGCTAACTGATAATTTAGAGCTATTTGGGTGAAGATTATCATTACAATTTGAGAAAGACACTTCAGAGAGGACAAACCAGGTAAATCTCACCAGTGAACAGTTTATTGGTTAAATGAATAATGAGATTTGGAGGCACATAATATGTACCAGTCAATGGGAGTCAAACTCCCTATGGCAAATTTGGGGTCTTATCTATGCCATGTTCTAGGCACTCCTGACGTGGGTTCTGTCTGGTTGAAAATTTCTCTTTGGATTTGATGCTCTATTTTTCCAGTCACACCCTTGTCTCCCCCTCGGTTATAATCTGGAGTCTTTCCAATAAGTATACCTTTTTTTCAACCCAGCCCTAAGGCCTCCTATCTCAGTTCTGCCCCGAGTTCTCAAAATGAACATTGATAAAGAAAATGTGGTGATAATTTAGGGAAGAATAAAAATATATTCATGGACTGCTAAAAGGTGTGAATGGAGGCAAAAGGTAAAACACATACTCCTCCCTACTTCCTCCCCACATACCGCTGCACAATGTTTATAAATCAAGCTTTCACCTAACACAGCCATAGCTGACTTCCTAAAGGAACATATCAAATTACACAAAAGGTCAGTGACTGTAAAATACTATGCTGACTGTTATGGGATCATTTTTAATCTTCATCACCTAAAACATTGAAGAAAAACATATATATTTAAATAAATTGGAGTAACTAATGAGAGTTTTGGGGTTATACTGCTGAAGTCAGCAGATTTTGTTTATCCTAAATACTTGACACTTGCTGGAAATTCCATCCAATTTAATTATTCAAGACATTTAGAGAATGAACATCCGGCCTGAAATTTTGATGGAGCAAAATGTGAAAGTATTTGTAAAGTTGTGCTGACCAAAAAGAAAAAAAAAAAAAAAAACCACAGGATGACTTCCCCCCACCCCCCAAACACACACATTGCTGCCAAATTCTGGTCTCACCTCCTCTAAGTTGTCATGTCAGGTAGAGTACGACACAAGGTGTCTAATCTAAGGCTACAGAAGAGACTTAAGCAGATGTAACCCTCACAGCCAGATATGCCAAGACCAGGAAATATGACTGGCTGAAAGATGTAGGTTTGTATCATTTATTTTTGAGAAGCAGTGAAAGGGAAAATATTTGGGGGAAGAGCAGGTATGCTTTTAAGAAATGAGAAGTGCAATTGGTTAGGCCACAGAGCCAAAGACGACAAGACGCCTGGTGAGAAAGTCCTCCGAAACAGAAGAGCCTGGCTGTCAGCTCGGCCACCTGGCTGCAGCTGCTTTCTGCACACATAAATATTTGAGCAAGGAAAACGGCCCTCTCTGCCTTCTGGGGCCCTCTCTCCTCCCCATGTAATCTCATTGGCTGGCGCGGGTCGGGAGAGAGAAGCAGCGGGCAGCCGGCCTAGGTGAGTGAGAGGCACCAAGGCTTTAGTGCTCTAGGAATTGGGGCGGGGTTAGCAGCTCCCCCAGAGGAACCGCCCCCTTTTTCCTCTCTTCTTTCCCTCTCCTCCTCGGCCTGCTCTTCTTTTCTCTGCTTCCCTCTTTACCTGGCAACTCATCTCTCACTCATTCCCCCCATTTCCCCTCTTTATCAGGCTTACCCGTTATTTTTTCCTTATCTCTGCCGGCTGCCCAGATTTCCTCCCCCGCCCCCCCCGACCCCGCACTGGGCACTGGGCACCGGGCACGTGGAGATGGAACAGGGCAAACAAGGCTCCTCTCCTCTCCGAAATCAGTGGGTTCTAAACGGGGTGGCGCCACCCAATCCCCAGATTAGAGCTGAAATCCTCGTGAGGACCGAAATCTAGCTTTCATTCGTCTCCGTGTCTCCACGAACACTGACGAACACAGAGCGTGCCGTCAGAACAAATGTGTAGAAAGAACAGAGGTCATCTGGTCCTTTCCTGGTGCTAAGTTGCTTCAGTCGTGTCCGACTCTTTGCAACCCTATGGACTCTAGCCCTCCAGGCTCCTCTGTCCATGGGATTCTCCAGGCAAGAATACTGGAGTGGATTGCCATGACCTCCTTCAAGTCCTTTCCTAAGCCAGGCTCAATTCGCCTTCAACGTTTCCTACCACCCAGTGGCCAGTTCCTCCTTTGGGTCTCAGTTCAAGGCTGCCTCCTCTGGGAAGCCTTCCCTGGCTGCAGATCCTCTCCTAACATCCTGCACACTTCTCCAATTGCACGCTTCCATATTGTATCATAGTGTCTATTATATTGGTTGTTGGCATCCCTGACCTCTGGGCTGCTGCTGCAGCTGCTAAGTCGTTTCAGTCATGTCCGACTCTGTGCGACCCCATAGACAGCAGCCCACCAGGCTCCCCTACCCTCTCCCAAACTCCCATTCCCTCCCCTAAACTGAAACTCCCTTGAGCAGAGCCTGAGGGCTCAATAAATGTTACTGAATAGTTGGAGCCTGGATTTATTCGAATATTTACTAACTTATACCCTATCCCTGACCCTCCCTACTTTTTACCAACTCAAATCACACCTATCATTCTGATCCAGATTATGAAGGTTTCTTTGACACAGTGCTATTTTCATCTATCTAATCAGCAAAGACAAAAAGGAACAATTCTTTAGCCTATTTTTGGTGAGAATACTGATGGGAACAAATATGGGTAAAATGTTTTTGGAAGGTGATTTGGCAAAGGCTGTCAGAAGCCTTAAAATCTACCTAACTTTTGACACAGAGTTCCACTTCTAGAAATATGTTCTGTAGACATAATATAAAATGTGCCCAAAGGTTTTTCCAATAAGGTGTTCGCTGCAGTTAATGTTTATGATGTTAAAAAATTGGAAATCCACAATAAGCGATTAGTTGAGCACATACAGGTAAACCTATAATAAAACTTTTTTAAAAAATTAAAAATAGTTATTGACCTGACGAGATGTTGATTGTTGTTGAATGAATCTGCATATATAATATAGTCTCATTTATATGCAAAATATAAAATTTTATTAGCTTAGAAAAATTCTGGAAAGGTATATAAAAGTGGATTTTTCAGGGTGATGATATAATTTGTGATTTATTTTTATACTTTCTCTTATTTGTCTGCTTGGCTTGAGAGATCTTAGTTCCTCCAACTAGGGATTAACCCCTGGGCTATGGCAGTGAAAGCACTGAGTCCAAACCACTGGACCACCAGGGAACTCCCTATACTCTTTATTTTTTTTTTCAAATCTGTGTTTTCCTACTTTGTTTCTCTTCAATGAACCAGAATTATCATATACTGTTTTTTAAAAGTTATTAAAAATTGTCTGAATGCTTTGCTTTTCTTTGACTCTAGAAGTAAGCTGTTCAAAGTCAAAGAGTCTTGAAAAAATAAAAATTCTCATATGGAATATGGAACATTTTAGATCTGAGATATTCGAGGGAGAGCCTTTATCTGCCTAAGCCTCATAGTCATGTGTGAGTCTAATTTTCCATTGCTCTGAGAGACTGTGACAAAGAGTCATTACCCTTGAAATGGGTTTGTGTGATATAAAAAAATCAGGGTCTCCTCTTCACTTAGTGAGTGTATTCACATTTGTGGGAGTTCCCATGCATGTGCTGAGGGAAAGTCCTGTGATATAGCATTTGTGCTGTGTTGAGCTCAATCACTTGTAGAAAATGTACAATGTAATAGGGGTATTACACAGGGTGATATTATGGAAAATCCTAATTGGTACCAAAGTAATTCTTGCTAGAGTGGACTATAAAACCTTCAGTGCCGTTCTAACTAATCACCCCTGTGGCATTCTGAGCCAATGCAGGTTAATGGTGACGATCTTAATTTTTTTATTAATTAAATTAAGTGTATAATCTGACAGTATAAACCCATTGTCGGCGTTCATCATGCTGTAATAAATGGCTTGAGTACTTGGCACCTTTGGCTGCACCGAAGCCCTGAACACTATCATCCACCATTCAGAATCTGAGCAAGATCTCCAAGTGACTCATTCGTACCCAGAGACGACAAATAATGAAGCTGTATAGACGGATTAGGGTGAGCAAATAGCAGGTGAGTTCATGGGCCTAGGAGAAGTCTCCAAATTCAGGGGCTGCAATGGCTGTCCTCTGCTCACCTGCCTCTATACCTTGGGTTTCTCTTTTGCAAATGACTTCTCATAATATTTAAGAGTTGGAAGGAAAAAGAATTCAAAAGAAGTGAATGTGAAAATATAAGTGCTTAAAAACACTTAACTGGCCAAAGTTGCAGATTCAGTCTCCTTAAGTTTTAGGGTAGGAATAGGCCTTAGTCATCACTGTCCTCCCCATACTTTGCACTGCAACCAGATGTGACAGATCTTTACATCTTAAACTATACTGCCAGGGCATGACATGTTTAGACTTGCTTATCCAAAGTGTGTTCCCTAGAAGACAAACCTTGCCAGTTCAGTTCCGTCGCTCAGTCATGTCCGACTCTTTGCGACCCCATGAATCGCAGTACACCAGGCCTCCCTGTCCATCACCAACTCCCGGAGTTCACTCAAACTCACGTCCATTGAGTCGCTGATGCCTTCCAGCCATCTCATCCTCTGTCGTCCCCTTCTCCTCCTGCCCCCAATCCCTCCCAGCATCACTGTCTTTTCCAATGAGTCAACCCTTCGCATGAGGTGGCCAAAGTATTGGAGTTTCAGTTTCAGCATCAGTCCTTCCAATGAACACCCAGGACTGATCTCCTTTGGATGGACTGGTTGGATCTCCTTGCAGTCCAAGGGACTCTCAAGAGTCTTCTCCACCACAGTTCAAAAGCATCAATTCTTCAGAAAGTGCTCAGCTTTCTTCACAGTCCAACTCTCACATCCATACATGACCACTGGAAAAACCATAGCCTTGACTAGACAGACCTTAGTTGGCAAAGTAATGTCGCTGCTTTTGAATATGCTATCTAGGTTGGTCGTAACTTTCCTTCCAAGGAGTAAGCGTCTTTTAATTTCATGGCTGCAATCACCATCTGCAGTGATTTTGGAGCCCCAAAAAATAAAGTCTGACACTGTTTCCACTGTTTCCCCATCTATTTCCCATGAAGTGATGGGACCAGATGCCATGATCCTCATTTTCTGAATGTTGAGCTTTAAGCCAACTTTTTCACTCTCCTCTTTCACTTTCATCAAGAGGCTTTTTAGTTCTTTTTCACTTTCTGCCATAAGGGTGGTGTCATCTGCATATCTGAGGTTATTGATATTTCTCCTGGCAATCTTGATTCCAGCTTGTGCTTCTTCCAGCCCAGCATTTCTCATGATGTCCTCTGCATATAAGTTAAATAAGCAGAGTGACAAGATACAGGCTTGATGTACTCCTTTTCCTATTTGGAACCAGTCTGTTCCATGTCCAGTTCTAACTGTTGTTTCCTGACCTGCATATAGGTGTCTCAAGAGGCAAGTCAGGTGCTCTGGTATTCCCATCTCTTTCAGAATTTTCCACATTTTATTGTGATCCACACAGTCAAAGGCTTTAACATAGTCAATAAAGCAGAAATAGATGTTTTTCTGGAACTCTCTTGCTTTTTCCATGATCCAGCAGATGTTGGCAATTTGATCTCTGGTTCCTCTGCCTTTTCTAAAACCAGCTGGAACATCAGGAGGTTCATGGTTCATGTATTGCTGAAGCCTGGCTTGGAGAATTTTGAGCATTACTGTACTAGCATGTGAGATGAGTGCAATTGTGCAGTAGTTTGAGCATTCCTTGGCATTGCCTTTCTTTGGGATTGGAATGGAAACTGACCTTTTCCAGTCCTGTGGCCACTGCTGAGTTTTCCAAACTTGCTGGCATATTGAGTGCAGCACTTTCACAGCATCATCTTTCAGGATTTGAAATAGCTCAACTGGAATTCCATCACCTCCACTAGTTTTGTTCATAGTGATGCTTTCTTTTTTTTTTTTTAATTTTTATTTTTACTTTATTTTACTTTACAATACTGTATTGGTTTTGCCATACATTGACATGAATCCACCACGGGTGTACATGTGTTCCCAAACTTGAACCCCCCTCCCACCTCCCTCCCCATAACATCTCTCTGGGTCATCACCGTGCACCACCCTGTATGCAGGACAGCAAAGGAGACACAGATGTGTATAACGGACTTTTGGACTCAGAGGGAGAGGGTGGGATGATTTGAGAGAATGGCATTGTAACAGGTATACTATCATTTAAGAATCGAATCGCCAGTCTACGTCCAATGCAGGATACAGCATGCTTGGGGCTGGTGCAAGTAGTGATGCTTTCTAAGGCCCACTTGACCTCACATTCCAGGATGTCTGGCTCTAGGTGTGTAATCACACCATTGTGATTATCTGGGTCGTGAAGATCTTTTTTGTATAGTTCTTCTGTGTATTCTTGCCACCTCTTCTTAATACCTTCTGCTTCTGTTAGGTCCATACCATTTCTGTCCTTTATTGTGCCCATCTTTGCATGAAATTTCCCTTGGTATCTCTAATTTTCTTGAAGAGATCTCTAATCTTTCCCATTCTGTTGTTTTCCTCTATTTCTTTGCACTGATCGCTGAGGAAGGCTTTCTTATCTCTCCTTGCTCTTCTTTGGAACTCTGTATTCAGATGCTTATATCTTTCTTTTTCTCCTTTGCTTTTCTCTTCTCTTCTTTTCACAGCTATTTGTAAGGCCTCCTCAGACAGCATTTTGCTTTTTTGCATTTCTTTTCCATGGGGATAGTCATGATCCCTGTCTCCTGTACAATGTCATGAACCTCCATCCACAGTTCCATCAGGCACTCTATCTATCAGATCTAGTCCCTTAAATCTATTTCTCACTTCCACTGTATAATCATAAGGAATTTAATTTAGGTCCTACCTGAATGGTCTAGTGGTTTCCCTACTTTCTTCAATTTAAGTCTGAATTTGGCAATAGGGAGTTCATGATCTGAGCCACAGTCAGCTCCCAGTCTTGTTTTTGCTGACTGTATAGAGCTTCTCCATATTTGGCTGCAAAGAATATAATCAATCTGATTTTGGTGTTGATCATCTGGTGATGTCCATGTGTAGAGTCTTCTCTTGTGTTGTTGGAAGAGGGTTTTTGCTGTGACCAGTGCATTCTTTTGGCAAAAGCCTTTGCCCTGCTTCATTCCATATTCCAAGGCCAAATTTGCCTGTTACCCCTGGTGTTTCTTGACTTTCTACTTTTGCATTCCAATCCCCTATAATGAAAAGGACATCTTTTTTGGATGTTAGTTATAAAAGGTCTTGTAGATCTTCATAGAACCATTCAACTTCAGCTTCTTCAATGTTACTGGTTGGGGCATAGGCTTGGATTACTGTGATATTGAATGGTTTGCCTTGGAAACGAACAGAGATCATTTTGTCATTTTTTCCAGATACATCCTAAATTGAAATGTGTGGATAAATAAGTTTGAGAAACTCAGCCTTTTACCTTTTCCTCTTGGAGATTTATGGTATATATTAGCATTTTGAAGGCAATAATAAGTCCTTTGGAAAAGATACATATATTAATATCATCTCACCCAGCAAAATCTAACCAAAGTATCTAGCCACACTTATTGGATCATATAACTTTTAAAAAATTACTTATTTATGGCTGTGCTGGGTCTTTGTTGCTTTTGAGCGGGCTCTATCTAGTTGTGGCAAGCAGGAGCTACTCTCTGTTGCAGTGTGTGGGCTTCTCATTGTGGTGGCTTCTCTTGTTGTGGGTCACAGGCTCTAGGGTGCTCGGGTTTCAGTAGCTGCAGCAGAGTTGTGGTGCATGGGCTTAGTTGTTTCATGGCATGCGGAATCCTCCTGGACCAGGATAGAACCTGTATCTCTTGCATTGGCAAGCAGATCCTTATCCACTGTACCACCAGGGAAGTCCTGGATCATAGAACTCACATCATCCCACAGAGAACATTTTAGCAAGATGCTTTAGATATCTGCCAGCTTGCTTATAGCCCAGATCAGATGGAAATAATAATTTCCTGATTCTTCTTAAATCCTAGCATAATAGACATGAAATCTCCAATGACTGTGACTAAATCCCTTAATAAAACATAGCATTATAAGGATATAGAATTATATTGGAAGGGACCTTGACCATCATGTCTTAACTCCCAGCCCATTGCAGGAATTCACTTATGCATCCATGATGGATATGCTGCCATCTCTGCTTGGATGCTTCCAACGACAGGGAGCTCAGCCACTCACAGCAGTCACTGAGCTATCCTCAAATGTCCTCTTCTGTTGAGCTAAAATCTTCTTTGAGGTTCTAGGTTTTATCATAGAATAATATAGAACAATCTACTCTCTTATATCTACATATCCGTTCTCAGGTCCTCAGTTAACATATCAGAAATTATCAGTTTCTGCACTTCAAAGTATAATCAAAAGAAATAAAGAAGGGGATGCTTGACTCGCTAGTGAGGAGTGGGGGAAAAAGAACAATCTTACTAGTTGAGCTATAGAAGTGAAATAATAAAAATCTCTTATTTGCAGTCCATTAAGTTCTAAAAACAAAAGTGCTTTTATTTTCTTGAGTTTGGTGCAAACCCTTTGGTGACTGTCGTAGTCAGTTTGGCTGCTGTAACAAAGCACCCAGGCTGGGTGGCTCGTACACAACACAGATTTATACTTCTCACAGTTCTGGAGGCTGGAAGTTGAAAATCAGCATGCCAATGTGGTCATGCTCTTCCAGGTTACAGACTGCCAACTTCTTGTGTCCTCACATGATGCCAAGAGGACAAGGGAGCCTCCTGGAGTCTCTCTTGTAAGTGCACTACCCCTGCTCCTAAGTGCTCCACCATCATGAGCTGCTGCTAAGTCTCTTCAGCCGAGTCCGGCTCTTCGCGACCCCATGGACTGCAGCCTACCAGGCTCCTCTGTCCATGGGATTTTTCAGGCAAGAGTATTGGAGTGAGTTGCCATTGCCTTCTCCACCATCATGACCTACTTGCCTCCAAAAGGTCCCACCTACTAAAACCATCACATTGGCATTAGGGTTTCAATATGAGAATTTCATGGGGGTCACAAACATTTAGCCCACTGTAGTGACAAAACATAACCTGAACTGATATAAAACTATTTTTTAACTTAAATTTTTTTTCTTATTGAGGTCTAGCACCCAGACAAAACTGAGATCTTGTGTTCTGAATAAAAAACTGCATTTTCTTTTTCTAATCTAATCAGGTGTTTTCATAGTGATTAAACTTTGGGTATATACATAGAAAAAAAGTTACTTCAAAGACTATTGTTCATGGACTCATGAATACACGATAGGATCAAGGTAAGTAAATCTTTAATGGCATCAGGTAAAATGGAGAAGGCAATGGCACCCCACTCCAGTACTCTTGCCTGGAAAATCCCATGGACGGAGGAGCCTAGTGGGCTGCAGTCCGTGGAGTCACTAAGTCAGACACGACTGAGCGACTTCACTTTCACTTTTCACTTTCATTCATTGGAGAAGGAAATGGCAACCCACTCCAGTGTTCTTGCCTGGAGAATCCCAGGGACAGGGGAGCCTGGTGGGCTGCCGTCTCTGGGGTCGCACAAGTCGGACACGACTGAAGCGATTTAGCAGTAGCAGCAGCAAAATGTGTACTCCAGTCTAGAGTATCATATATATTTCCACTACAAACTAGGAAGTTTCATTTTCTTTTAACAGCAAAAGGTAAGATTTTAGTTTTTCTTTAGTCTTAACAATTTATTTAACAGAACTATTTATGTTTAAGCAAAACTATTTATAGTCTTTATTCTACTTGGTGGGCTATGCATACATTTTACTAAAGAAATGTTACTATGTTTGATTACAGAAATATTAACATGTTTCCTTAAAGTCTGTGGGGAGTATTACACAATATACAGCATATGCACTGCATAACCTTCCTAAAATCAGACAGAATCAAAATTCCGAAACACATCTAGCCGTAAGGATTTTGGGCAAGGAGATATGACATTCTTTTCTTGGTTAATTCTATGGGCTCAACACTGTTAACCTAATTACTCATTCTCACAATTTTGTGAGGTAAAGTACTATGTATTCCCCGCCTTACAAATGAGGAGAGTCATCTAGTTTGGCAGACGTTTTTCTTTTCTTATTGCTTATTAGATATTTGCAAAGAAAGCCATGTACTAATCATGTACTAACTGACAAAAAATTAAGTCACTGCTTCTAATTTGGGACAGTGGTCAATACCAGGAGAACCCCAGCCAGAAAGGGGGTGACTGTGAGGTCCAGTGATGATTCCCTCGGAGGAATCCCTGTCTGACCTCTGTCTGAAAAGCAGTTGGTGGATTCACAATGCTAGTGGCTTTTCAACTCTTCTTTTTCCACCTAACCCTTCAAAAACTTCAGTGTGACTGGGAAAGCCATAGACACCCGTGGAGAGAAAACTATTCTGAGTGTTGAATTACTTTATGTCAAGGCCTGAGTCCAGCCTCTGGGATCCAAGTTCCTTACCGCTTATTGAACCCACCCCGATAAGGCTATTATGATGAGATTTGAGGATTATCAGCCATTCAAAAATTTACCCATTTCTTTCTTTCACTATGCTTTGAAATGTCTGCAGGAGTATTTGTTTTCATCAGGATATTGAAAGCAACAACTTAGATAGAAAAATTACAAATCTCATGTAAGGGTCAACCTAATAAGCCATCATAAAGTTAAATAATCCCAGGAGCTAGCCAGGCATTTAGCCAGATCCAGAGGGAACTGCGCATAGAATAGACCAGATTTGATGAGGAATGAGAGAAAAGAATCATGGAGGAGATCTGAAGCATGGATGTTTCCAGGAAATATCCACACAGTGTGTTACAATGGGAGGACTAGGGCCCAGACCAGTGCATCAAGAAGTGATTGAAGGAGGAACTAACAGGGAAAAAGAAGTAGGAGAAAGGGGATCTGGGATCCCCCAAATTGAGCATCACCTTCATCAGCTATTTCCATAAAGACTGTGCCTATACTTATAGGTCCTCTTAAAATAGTTGAATCACATTTTAGAACGTTCCCCAGATCTCATCACTCACCAGCTAGTGTTCAGGGGCTGGAGGAGATGCCTGACTTACAGAACCAGGGGCACAAGGAAAGGGAGAAGGAAATAGCGTGTTAAGAACTTCCAACCTCAGCCCACGCCAGCGTCCCCTTTGCTGTCTGCATTGCAGCTACACTCCTGTATGTACTGTTTGCTGGGAAAGCCACCTTCTTCCACTCTCTGCTAAGGGGACTCAGACTCATCCCTGTGCTCAGCCTAAAGGTCAGTCCCCAGAAAGGCCTTCCCTAGCCACACCTACCCTTCAACTCTAAGTTATATTCCACTGTTCTCTGGAGTTTATTCCCTTCAGAGCATCTACTGCAATTTGTCAGTATACGTCTATTTCTTTATTAGTGTCTGCATACTCCCTATGAGTCCCCACCAAGTGCAGGTTCTTAACAATCTGTTCAATGAATCATTGTCAGGCACTGTGCTCTCTGTTTCAGGCATGGCAGCTTTTTTCATCTTCATCATAACCCTCTGTGTTGGTTTCACAGATAATGTTAAGGGGGCTTACAACTCCAAGGGGCTCATTTTCATACTCTGGAATTGTGCAGTGCACACAGTTATATGTAGCAACCCTGTTCAACAACCCCTTGTTCTAAGCCATGTAGGAATGGTATTATTTCCAAAGGAAGAGTATCTCTGCTATTTCCACCTTTGTGACAATGTTGGCTTAAAGGGGTTAATAACGAACAGAAAGTCCAATTAGCTTCACCCATTACATCAGTCCTGGAACTAAATCCTGGTTCCTAAAAAGCCCCAAGAGAAGACTTTTCTGTTTGTATATCATGTTAATAATTAATTGGTTGGTTAATCAACTAACTAGCTTTTGTAAGGTTGGTCCTCTCCACCTTTGCCCCTTCCACATGTCCTGGTCAGGGTCAGTGGACCTGGGCTCATCAGTTCAGTTCAGTTCAGTCGCTCAGTCATGTCTGACTCTTTGTGACCCCGTGAATCGCAGCACGCCAGGCCTCCCTGTCCATCACCAACATATGTTCATTATATTGACCCGAAAAACCCTGAAAGAATGATTGTTTGGAAACACGTACAGGATAGATGTTTTAACGTTTTGAAATTTTATGAGGAAGCTGATCATTTTATACCTGTTGAGAATAGTTCTCTTCAAGTACTGATTGACCATTGATTGAAAATATACAATTCATGGTTATACCAGGGTGGGTAAATTAAGGTCCTGCCTTCAAGGATCTCTCAGTCAAGTGTGACCAAAGGAGAGACAAGGAAGACTTCTTGGAAGAGGAGGTCGTGGAGACAGGAGGTGGGGAAGGGGAGGCCTGGGAAGTATCCTAGGCAGAGGGGGACGGGCTCTATGATTTCAGAGATGGAGTAAACGCAGAAGTCCAGTCTGGAGAAGAAATGGTGCTCCCTCTTTGTTGTTTTATTGTTTCATTGCTAAATTGTGTCCAACGCTCTGCGACCCCGTGGACTGTGGCTCACCAGGCTACTCTGGAGATGGGGTTTCCCAGGCGAGAATTCTGGAGTGGGTTTCCATTTCCTTCTCCAGGCAATCTTCCTGACTCAGGGATCAAACCTGAATCTCCTACATTGGCAGGCAGATTCTTTACCACTAAACCATCAGGGAAGCCCTTTTGCCTAGGTACTGCTACTAATAGAAGAGCCTCTGGGTTGTAATATTTTGTAAGATACTACAAACACTTGGTATTAAAATTTTTCATGTGAAATGTAGACCAAATTACTCTTCTTGCTTCACAGCCCTCAACTCTAACCCTCACAGCTCTAATGTTAGCCAAGTCCTTTCCAAGATGAAAGACAAAGGCCAGTTTTAAAGAGGTGCCAAATATTCCATTCTCATCAGGTTTAAAAATGTCTCTTATACTCTAACACTATAAACCCTGATTGAGTTATCCGTAAGGCCTCCTAGCAAAGATTTGCTGCTCTTGGCCCTAGTTGTTCATCAGAATCACTTGTGGTGCTTTTAAAAGAACATACATGCTCAGTCTACTGAGGTTAAACTTAGATAAACCTTGAACTCATCAATTCCTCTCCTAGGAAAGTATCCATGAGAAATGCAAAATCTATCAAAAAACATAGAGGAATTTCATGTATCACTGTTTGTAATAGCTCCACAAAGAACAACCCAAGTGTCCAGCCATAGCAGCATGAATAAATGAATATGTGGAATAGTAGATACCATCAAAAAAGGATGATCTCATGCTATACACAACATTACAGACAAATCTCATAAACTCAGCGTAGAGTAAAACAAGTCAGATGCTGAAGAACACATACTGTCTGAGTCATTTTGGTTTTATCCTAAAAATCAAGCAAAAGTAATCAATGTGTTAGAAGTCGGGATGGTGGTTATGCTTTGGAAGGAGAGAGACTCAAAGAGGACACAAGGGAGGTTGAGGGATTTCCGGGCATTAGTTACTGGAGTGTGTTCACTTTATAAAAAGTGAGCGAGCTATGCCTTTATGACCTATACAACTTTCTATATGATGTTTTATTTCCATAAAATATTTTTAAAGGATATATCTATCTAAATTTCATCCCCATTTATTCTGATTCAGTAGATTTGGATAAGATCCTATTATTGGTAATTTTTTTTAAATCACCACAGATGATTCTAGTATACATCCAAGTTCAGGAACCAGTGACTGGGATCACCATTGGTCTAGCTTTCCCTTGTTTGTACATTGAAAGAGTTTAGTTACTGTTTTTATTCAAATTTTTCTCCCTTACAAATAGGAATAAAATAGCCACTGCAATCATGTGCACCCAGATGTTTCCATGCTACCGAAGTGCATGAGGGTTGAAAGGCATTCCTTCCAATTCTGTGTCAGTTGCTCATGAGCAGAAGTATTCATACTCTGGGGTTTCAAGAAGCCCTCACGTTATCTGTTCAACTAGCCAACAAGCGTTTATTGAACACCTATAGTAATGAAAGTGAACAATTACTCTTATCAATCACTTCCCTGGGCTGTAGTCTTATGTCCTTTGCATATGGTCTTTAATTTAAATAATATAGTAAATAAGTGAATTAAATAATTTATGTAATAATTAAATTATGTAATGTAGTACAGGAGTTTAATGCACAGACTCAAGAGCCAGGCTATCAGCACTGAAACTCTGAATTCAGCTTACTCAGTTGTGTGACTTTGGGAAAGTGGCTTAGTCTGTTGGTGACTCAGTTTCCTCACCTATAAATTGGTATAAAGGTAATACTAATTCCTGAAACCTAGGTGAGGAGTAAACGGTATCTGGCACCTGTTGTTTTTAGTTGCTCAGTTGTATCCAACTCTTGTGTGACACGGTGGGCCATAGCCTGCCAGGCTCCTCTGTCTGTGGGATTTTTCCAGACACGGATACTGGAGTGGGTTCCATTTCCCTCCCCAGGGGATCTTCTCAACCCAGGGATGAACACTGCAGGCAGATTCTTTACCACTGGATCACCAGGGAAGCTTCGGCACCTGCCAATGCTAAATATTACATACCGCAAATGCTACACATGATTAGCTCTTATTTCTCACCAAGTCCTATGAAATAGCTGCTGTGATAATACTAAATTTTTACTTGAGGAAACCATGCTTAGGGAGGTCCCATAACTGGTCCAAGGTTACACAGCTAATAAATAGCAAAATCAAGATTCCAAGCCAGGTTGCCTGACCTCAGTGCTCAGATATTTTGCTATCATGCTCTCTCTTTTCACTGACATCGTTCTCTCTCAGTTGTGCTTTGGTGGACTCAGGGATTAAATATCTGAAGAGAAGACTCTTTGAAAGAGGTTTTTCAGGAGGCTGGAAAGTAGGAATATTTCATGAGCCAACTTGGAATGACAAGACATGCTCCCTGCAAGTAAGAAAGGGAGCCTTTCCCAATCAAGTTTCATTTTCCAAGGAAGAATGAATTTGGGTAACCTTTCTCACTCCCTGAAGTTAAAAATACCTTTTAAAAATGAGTTTGTCATGTCTTGTTGCATAACACTGAGCAGTATTTATAGAACATGGAAATGAATGTGAAAACTTGTATTCTGATTCATGGCCTATTAGAAGTGGTACTTTCATTAATAACTCTGACTTGAATTTTTCCTCCCAAGTTATTGGAGTGTTTATTAAACTTTTAAAGTATTTTTTCTGACTCAGAATGGGGAATAGAAAGATAGGAACTGGGAAGAAGTACATTTTTAGACACTAACATCGTCAATGACTGAAAAAGCAGTCGCAAGTGTTTAACCTGTCAGACTGAGAACTGCCTTTCTGTAACTGACAGTATGGGGTATTTTGTCCCCTGATGCTGAATGCTGTTACTTAGAGAGTTAAAAATGGTTGTTTTCAGGAGTTAATTTTAAATAAAAGGCTTTATTGAAACAATATATCTGTAAAAATTTAGGTACTAGCATTTAATGAGCAAAACTGTGTACCTTAGATGTGTAATATATTGATTCCAAAATAATAAGGTTGGCAAATCTGTTATGAACATCTTTCCCCGCATGAATACACAGTGCTGCTATCATTCTGTTGGTTTTTTAAAGGATGGCTGCCTCTTACCCTGAAATGTATTTCCAAGTTTTGCCAAGTACTAAGGTGACTGATTTTATTTCTTTTATTAGATACTTAAGTTTCTCTTTCCTTTTTATATATTGCTTAAAAACAAACCTACTTTTACAGGCCTCCTGCCACCTAAAAGGCTCCTTGTTCAGCACAGAGAAGATTTCTTGCTGATCAGATTCTCCCCATTCTTCCTTTTAAGCAAACACTGAAAGCTTTCAGCAGCTGCCCAAGATATCACTTTAAAACCCTTAAGACAGTCTGAAAAGCCTCCAAAAAAGCATGACATGCAATCAAAGTTTAGTAAGGAAAGTTTTAATGAATAAACTTAGTAAATTAGACAGCACTGCAGTGGGGTGATTAACTCTCATTTGTGCATTAGTGTTGAAATTAATTAAAATGTTTAAGCCATAGGAGGCTGGTTACCTCGTCAGGACCTAGCTCTGCCCTCAGAGCCAGTCTGGATCCAGGAGTGATTCATCTTGCACAGATGAGAGGGGGATAAGAAGAAAAGAACGGTCAGGACAAATGTGTTTTCAATGGTGCTTAACAGCAGGGAGACCATTGAGACTTCAGAGCAACGCTACTGGAGTGTGACATCATAATACGGTATGTACATGTGGAGTGAAGTGAAAAGGACTTTGCACACACACACCTTTCCTCTCTTTTGGATTGGACTCTGTGTATATTAATTTCTTTGCCAGGTGGAATGCTGCAGTGCATTCTCATCAAGACCACTCATAAATTGGCTGTTTTCCTGACTCTTTTTAAACCTGCTTGCCACCGTTAAATGTTCACCCTGGGGAGTCCCGCACAGTGCAGTGACATGAAAATGTGGGCTTGGTGCCCTGGTGGATTTCCCTAAGATCAACTCCATAGGATATATGAAAATATAATTGCCTCAAACAGACTCTCAGACACACAACAATGGATTTATTGTTAAATTCCCTTGACAATGTGCAGAGCAGAAACCATCTTTTCAAGAAACCCCAAATATTCCATTCCCATTAGGTTTTTAAATATCTCATAAGCTCAATTTCTTTCCAGAACTATGGGTCTGTGGATCTTCTTATAGAAACCCATTACCGTGTAGCTGTTTAACAAATCTGTGCCTGCTTAAAATTATAAATGACAGCCTATTCCATAAAGAGAAAAGTCTTCTTTGACAGGAAAACAATCTCAGTTGGTTCTCCTTGTATAACAAAAGGACTTGTGTCAGGCCTGGCACCATAGCTGTTTCCAACACTGGACTGCTGTTTCTAGTTCAGGGGTCCAAATTAAGGGGTTTGCAGGAATTAGTGACTTCTGCAAATCTGAATTATTTCCACCTGGAGAAAACTGTCATGATTTGCTATGGATCTACGTTAATAACTTAAAAAACTGTCTGTCTTCCTTATTTTTTGCTCTAAAGATTTCTTGTCAGACATGGTGTCAGAGGTCACTGTCACAGTGTTCCTTTGGTACCCATTAACTATAACCAGTGAACTTGTTCACTATTGATCCACTATGTCTAAGTATCTATTATAGTGGCTATAAAAGGTGGCTTCACATCTTTCTAAACAGATAATTCATAAAGGTCAAGGGGTCATGGCTTGTGATATATTATTCACTGTAACTGTGACTGAATGAAAGAGAGAGAAGGAGCTAAGGGTTATGCATGTTAGACTAGAGAGGTAGGAAGCTGTGTGTCAATCGGACATGTTACTATCCATATAAATAATAAAAGGCATTAATAATATTTGTTCATGACCTCATTATTGATTCATTCTATTCTAAAGCAGATGCTCCTAGAGAGAGTGCAGACAGAGTTGATTTTTTACCACCAAAGTTCAGCTGAGGTTGTCTCTAAAATGGAGTTCAACTATAGACAGTAATATATACTCTGGCAGCAACATCCTGGGTCATGGGATTGATACATTTTGCAGGTAATGTCTCATCTGGGGTGGAGCAAGTTTGTTTGGGGAACAGGAGCCTCAAATATGAAGTGTTAAGGATCTGCTAGGCTGATTGGTTCAGCACATTCCGTGTTCCTTTGGGATCCTTTGATTCATCATGTTCTGTAACCTTTGTTGGTTTCTATTGAACATTCAGCAAACACTGCAGAGACCATTGCTGAGGTTCCCAAGTTCCCATTCAAAAGGAAAACATCTCACCGGAGAACAGTCAGGATCTAATGAATGAACCTAGCTTACAAGGTAGCTGACACTGTGCTCATTAAATGGTGTTTACGTTTTTCTGGTCTTCCCTGATGGCTCCGTAGGAAAGAACCCACCTGCCAACGCAGGAGTCATGGGTTTGATCCCTACGTCAAGAAGATCTCTTGGAAAATGAAATGGTAACCCACTCCACTATTTTTGCCTGGGAAATCCCATAGACAGAGGAGCCTGACTGGCTACAGTCCATGGACTCACAAGAATGACACACAACTTAGTGACTAAACAACAATAACATGGTTTTCTACCCACTGGAGAAGGTGGAGATGGTGTGCTTTCTCAAGACTACAGTTTGGAGGCAAGTAAATTGAGATGAATCATGATGAGATGAAACAGTTAAAATGTCAAGCTCCATAAGTTTGAATGCATCCTTTAAGTTCTGAAGAGTAAAATGCAACCGAACATTGAAACAAGGGAAACAAAAGGCAGATAACTAACAATACAAATCCTCCATCTTTGACAAGGATGCTTCGTGACGAGCGCCAGATAGCACTTTTTCAGAGCCATTTCTGGAGGCACACCTGGGGACATGCACCCACACATGCATCCAAACCCCTTCTTAATTTTACTTTCCTTTAACTATTTTGCATATTATAATTGAGTGGGTGATGCATCAAAATTGCAAGCTTTAAGAGACAAACAATAAACTATTAGCTCTATATCTGTTTACAAGTGTTAACTAAGGGAAAGTCCCTAGGCAGGCTAGGCAAATTACACATTGTCCACAGCAAGTGTGGACACCAACGAGAATGAGTTTCAGAATAGGCCCTTTTAGCTTCAAGAGAGAGTTGAAGAAAGGTTCAGGGGTGGGCTTGGGCGGATGTGGGAGCTGGGGAATCGCTTCTCTGATGTTTCCTTACAGAGCCCCATTCATTTCCAATATCTACTAACTCTATAACTCTTGAAGCTAAAATGTCCTAAGAGAAATCTAAGGATGACCTATTTCCTGGAAGCAACCAATTTAAGTTAATAGTCTGACCCTGGGAATAGCTTTTCTTCTTTATTTGAGACCCCAGTCACTGGGACAACTAAGGTCTTGAGGGAATTTGCCTCTAATATCTGTGGTTCTTAAACTTTTTTTTGTGAATCAAAAACCCTTTTGAGAATGTAACAAAAACTAGGAGCCCTCTCTTGATAAAAACATTCACACATACACAATTTTGCGCATTTTTAGTGATTCATAGAATCCCTGAGGTTGCCACAGGTTAAGAACCCACATTTTAAATAGGCTTTTTAAAAAACAGATGAGCATTGATAGAATCTGCCCTTCCCTCTTCAATTCAATAAAGAAAAAAATGAAGCTTAGAGATAAGCCAGCCATTGTAACCTTCAGACTCCAAATAATACTGTCCTTAATAATAATAATATTCATGTGTCCTGTTAGTGGTCTCTATAGACAACTATATTCTTCATAATAATTTTTATTTTTATTTAATGTTTGGAGATGTTGTAAAAAGTGACTACTGTTTCAAAATGTGACCTCTGTGAGGTTTAAAACCTACTGAATCAGATGAGATATGAAAGCGTTCAATATAATGTATGACTTAAAGCTATGTTTTTTAAACTTTAATAGGAAATGTCTGACTCTTAGATCATTGTTTCTAAAGCCTGGCAGACAGAAACATGTCTTCTAGAAAGGTCTAATTCATATAGCAAACAGAGATCCAGCAGGGAGAAATAGTGCTTTTCCCCTTTACCTCGTGTAAACCTTTAATTTACAATGAAAAAACTCAGCTCCAATAACATTTTAATAACTATAACTCATCTCATTTTCCCCCAAAAGATTACTCGGGTATTGTGGTAGATGTTGGGATGTGCTGACAAAAAAAAATAATAATAATAGTAAATCATGGTCTTTGTCCTCAGGAAGCTTACAGTCTTAGGACAGATGTGTGTACGCACTTAAGTGGTCATTGAGGTGGCTTAGCATTCATTGCCTTCTTCCTCCCTCTTGTCACAACTTTGTTTTTATTCAGGTACCCACTCCTCCTCTACATAAGCTACGTGACTTAGGGGATGCTGACTGATACTGGGCTAAACCAATCATGGACTCCTGTAACACATCCTTGCCTATGATTGGCTCAGGTATGCTAGCTTCAACCTTAAGGAGATCAGCCCTGGGTGTTCTTTGGAAGGAATGATGCTAAAGCTGAAACTCCAGTACTTTGGCCACCTCATAGGAAGAGTTGACTCATTGGAAAAGACTCTGATTCTGGGAGGGATTGGGGGCAGGAGGAAAAGGGGACAACAGAGGATGAGATGGCTGGATGGCATCACTGACTCAATGGACGTGAGTCTGAGTGAACTCCAGGAGCTGGTGATGGGCAGGGAGGCCTAGCGTGCTGCAATTCATGGGGTCACAAAGAGTCGGACATGACTGAGCGACTGAACTGAACTGAACTGAACAGAACTAGCTTCAACCAATTAGTATTCCACATTCCTGGGTGTTGGTAATTGGTTCAGGAATGAGTGTGTGACCTAAATTGACCTCATGGTACCAAAAGGAAGGACAATCAAGGAGAAGGTTATCTCTCTTCCCTTCTAGCTGTATTCCCCCCAACTGCTGTTAACAACCCTCTTGGTTGTGTTTGGGAAAGTTACCCTGAGCATGAAGTTAAGACATCTGGGAGGACAGACCTGAGAAACCAAAGATCTCAGACAACCAAAGAAGAAACCCTGAAACTCTCAGGTATCCTTTCCTGGCAGGAGGCAATGTAGATCCTTTCTGGATGATTCAGGTAAGGTATCTGTGAAGACCGGTACAGAGCCATCACTGTTGCTCAAAATCTGTAACAAGATTACAGTCCATGAGCTGAGTCTCACGGTGGCTCAGAGGGTAAAGCTTCTGCCTGCAATGTGGGTTCGATATTCCTGGGTCGGGAAGATCCCCTGGAGAAGGAAATGGCAACCCACTCCAGTACTCTTGCCTGGAAAATCCTATGGACGGAGAAGCCTTGTAGGCTATAGTCCATTGGGTCACAAAGAGTCGGACACGACTGAGGAACTTCACTTTCACTTTTCATGACTCAGAACGATGCATAGCAGCCGGGAAGGAGTCTCTTACTTACTGTGTGACCTTAAGCTAGTTGCTTCACCTATCTGAGATGCCAGTTCCTTGTGCATAAAATGAGGATCCTATATGCCTACCTGCACTATTTAGGCAGATTAAATAACACTTATAAGCATTTAGGACTAGAGACTAGATTAATGATTCACTGGCTGACTAGGTGACTAGACAATGTGAATAGTTTTCCCTACTTATACTGAATATGTGGTGTAGATTTGAGGATGTCAGGCCCAGTACTTTGGAAAATGTTACTATGAGATGAGCAAGTGATCCCCACTACCTTCTGGGAATAATTTATCTGGAAGTTTTCTAATCCCCAAGATCTGCCCTCAGGGATTGCAGAAGGTCCTATTCAGTCATTAGTTAAAACAACAGGCTTCAGAGCCTATGGTTGTGTACCTCTCCATTCCTGGGGCTCAAAAGGAAGCAACACTGTAAATTGCTTTGGAATGAATTGATCTGTGGTTTTGCATGTTACCCATCAAGTGTTGGAGAGCCTAGGTTTCAATCCACATGCAGAAAATGCTTCTCAGCTGGTCTGCACAGCCTATAAGCAAAGTAACTCTCCTTTCTATGAGGTGGATCTTTGGGCCCCCACAAACTGATGCTGGTTATTTGGCTTCCAAGGTGGCGTTAGTGTTAAGGAATCTGCCTGCCAATTCAGGAGATATAAGATGTGGCCTGGGTCGGGAAGATCCCCTGGAAGAGACATTTGGGTTTGAATTGAGATTTGTTCCCTCAGTAGTTGTGTGACCCTGGGAAAGTGACCTAATCGCTCTGAGATTAATTTTTTTCATTTGTAAGAATGGGATATGCCTACCCCCGTCCTATAAAGTGGGAGTACACCTGCTCCTAGAACTGTTATGAGGGTTAAACAAAACAAATAAGAAAAATACATATTCAGCACAATATATGACATATGGTCAATAAACAGAAGCTATTATTAATTTGATTTATAATGGACAGCTGTCTGTCCATCAGACAATTGCCCTTCCTATCAGCACTTTGATTTCCCTTTGGGGGAATTACCTTTTTTCCTGATTAGTCATATCTTGGTACCCTCCAGTGTGCTGTCTACCTTAGAAGTTGATAGGGTCCTGGAGACTCTGCCCATTGATCTTTCCTTTCATCACCTATAAAACCCTGAGGTAAGCATGTGACTTGAGCTCAGCCAATTGGAATCTCTCTCCTGGGATTTTTTTTTTTTTTAATCAGAATGAAGCAAGGGTAGAAGAAACAGTGGGGCAGTAACTGAAGAACATCACCTTCCTTCCCCTCCTGCTTGTGCCCCAAATCATTCCTGTAGAGTTTCCTTTTGCTTAAGCAGCTGGGGGGCTTCCTGCGTGGCTCAGACATAAAGAATCTGCCTGCAACGTAGAAGACCCAGATTTGATTCCTGGGTTGGGAAGATCCCCTGGACAGGGGAATGGCAACTCTCTCCATTATTTTTGCCTGGAGAAGTCCATGGACAGAGGAGCAGGCTGGTAGGCTACAGTCTGTGGGGCCGCAAAGAGTTGGACAGACTGAGTGACTGATACACACAAGTGTCTGGCATTTATTTCTGTTGCTTCCAAACAAAGAAGTGAAGCATCATTACTTTCTGTCTTTAGAAAACAAGTGATTCCCTTCACAGCCTGCCTCACCCCAATTTGCACCCTGCCATACATAGAATGTTCCCCAAACACAGCCTAAATGTTTATAGCTTCATGCATGTCTTCAAGTGTTCTTTCTGTTTAGATGACCATATTCACCTCCCATGCTCCAACAGCAAACTCTAATTCATTCTTCAAGCCTTGGCTGGAAGCTTCAATGACTATTCAGACCCAGCAATGCAAAAGTAGCTAAGCCCCTCCACCTTTTTCATTCTTTTTCTCAAGACATTTACTACATTTGCCCTGTTTGTAGTACAGTTAGGTTATTTGCTCTCATCTAACTCATGAGGTCTTTGGGAATGGGAACCAAGCCTTAGGCTTGTTCAGCTTTGTGTCTCTAGTAGCTATCTGGTCCAGAGCTAAAACACAAAATGTTTTTGTGGAAAGAATGGCATTTCTTACAAATAAACAAACTGTGCAATTTCGTGGACAAGCATTTATATTAGGGGCATGTCAAGACAGCTTCAAAACAGTAGCCCAATTATCCAGGTCACTCAGTTCTCCCAGTAGTAGTGGACAAATTCGTCCTCGTCTTGGTTTTCCAAGTTGACAACCTGGATTGAGCCCAAATCATTGTCTCACTCTGTACTTTGAGAGTTACACAAGGAATCACAACAGGAACTGCTAAGACATATGGCTCTGTTCACACACTAAACACCAAACAATGACGCATCTAATCCTCATAATACCCCTATGAAACAGATGCTATTTTTCCTATTTCACAAATGAGTCACCACCATGTCAAGTCACCTGCCCACGGTTATATGGCTAACAAGTAGGAGAGCTGAGTCTCCTGCCTATGCCGTCCTCTGCATATGACTCCAACTCCCCTGGAGTCACGGAGGGATGCAGTGGCCTCTTGCTCATTTTATCACCACCCAGCCCTGTTTCACAACTTGGGAATTAGAAGCAGGTCAGCGTGACCATATGTGGGAATCTGTATCTTTTATAGGAACCAGTGACAATGAGTGCGGAGCACAGACACAAAGGAGCAGTGTATTTAACTAAGCTCCAGTGGGGTAGTGATGAAGAGGGAGGGGAATCCTTTGGGACTATTTGAAAATATTAAGATACCCAGAGATAACCTTGGTGCCAGGAGTAGTCATGTTATTGTTGTTTCAGTTGCTCAGTCGTGTCTGACTCTTTTGCGACGCCATGGACTGTAGCCCACCAGGCTCCTCTGTCTATTGGATTTCCTAGGCAATAATATTGGAGTGGGTTGCCCTTTCCTTCTCCAGGGGATCTTCCCAATCCAGGAATTGAACCCATATCTCCTGCATTGCTGGTGCATTCTTTACGGCTGAGCCACCAGGGAAGCCCTGGTCATGTTATTAGCCTTGGCTAAATTTACAGTGCTGAAAGTAGGTGAGTGGTGGGGAGTAGTGGTTCACTGGTTAGGTCAAAGAGTCACGAATGGGAGGCCTGGCTCTGCTGTGGGACCTTGTGTGACTCAGTTCCCTCATCTGTAAAATAATGCGTGATGAAAGTCTCCAAGTCATAGGATAGTTCTGTAAATTAAATGAGGTAATTGCATGGAAATTACTTAGTATATCTGGCATCTACTATGTGGTTATATTGGGGTTTCCCTAGGGGTTCAGACGGTAAAGATTCTGCCTGCCAAATGCAGGAGATGCAGAGATTCTGGCTCAATCCCCAGGTGGGGAAGATCCCCTGGAGAAGGAAATGGCAACCCACTCCAATATTCTTGCCTGGGAAATCCCACAGACAGAGGAGCATGGCAGGCTACCGTCCGTGGGGTCCCAAGAGTCGGACACGACTTAGCAACTAAACCACTACCATCATGTGGTTACATTACATACATTCAATGCAAAGTCACTGTTTTTATGGGAGATTTAGTGACCAATGGCACTTCAGGTCTTTTAGGGAACAATGAAAGAAAAAAAAAATAGGGGTGAGAAGAGAGTTTTCCAACCACTTTGTCAGGGAGAACATAGCCCTTAAGACTGGATGCCACTGCCTGCAAGTCCCACGGGCCACCCAGTTTTCCACAGGATTCTACTGGGTTAAGCACAAGATAGGATTTGTGATTGCCCAGTTATCAGGGGTGACGTTTCTGTAGGATTATTCTGTAAGAGCAAACCCAAAATCCTTTTTTTTAAAAAACTGTTTCCCCTTTAAAATTTCCAATGAGTTGGTCAAAAAGGCTTATTTTATTACTAGCACCTTCTTCCAAAGAGCTAATGGTATTTCTCATGAATCCTGAGCATTCCATTGGCTGTGACAGACAGTGCTTGGGGAAAGTTTGCATCAGCCTGTCTGCAAGCAGAAGTTAGGCATGATTTGCCTAGAGCCTGACAGAACACATGTACCCTAGACCCAGAGATTAGGGGAGAGAGGGGTCCAACCTGACAGTCTATTTAAGTTTCCAACTTCCCAGACTCAGAAACTTAAAGCCTTCAAATAATTCCCATAGAAACCATACTTCATCACAAAGCTCCCCATGAGCTGCAGACCAAATACATACAAATAAAGCATATCTGTGTAATGTAAGAAATATATTCTCTTATGCATCTGTCTTAGCTTTTAATAGTCATCGTTTACATGGCTCACAATTAGACCCATTGTCCGAGAGACACTGGGGTTGAAAACTAAGGTGGAGGTAAGTATAAGCATATGAACTCATTACTGAACTGCAGGAGGGCCAGGCCCACATCAAACATGGCAAAAAGACCTCTCCATGTAGGATTTTATAGGATGAAAATAAATCTATTGCCGTCTTCTCTCTATTCTATTAGCGCTGACGTGTGAATGATACACTAAATAACATTCTCAAAAGGCAATTCCCACAGCACGTGGGGACCTCTTGGGATTGCGTGTAGGTGTTGTGATTCCACAGCTGGTATCACTGTGAACTCCCACCACTGGGATATGGAACAGTTTGTAATGTAACAATTAACAGAAATATTGACTTAAGTATGCTCTCGGCAGGGGGCTGGTAACCCCAGGAATCAGCAGAAGGAACAGTACCATGCTATGTACAGTATCTCAAGGGATTCGAGCAATTCAAATGGCAGAAGAGCATGATGCGCCTTGAGAAGCACCCCTGCCCCCTTTCATGTGCCTTCAGGTTGAAGCTAAAAATGACACTTTTCCTGTACCCGGGTTTTGTGCTACACTGAAAGGATGGGCTGTATAAAAAACAGAAGCTCCAAAAGGCAAGGAACCACAGGGCTTCCAGCTTCACAATTTTGCAGATTCTAATTAAGAAAATGTTCCACCAGTCCTGAGACCAGGGACAACACAAAGCCGCATTTTGCATAGCCTGGATGATTGTAAAGCTCCCTACCCGCCACCCCCCACCAACCCCAAAACTCCAACAGCTTCTGTCCCCACCCCCATCTCAGTTCTCATATACTTTCATCTTGCTCTCAGGATCCACTAAAGTAAATAAGATGTCCACCCAGATAATGGAAACCCCACCAGCTCTCAGTTAGTGCCTTTTCATGCCAATTAAACACATTTTATACAGTCATCGTAGCTGCATCAATGAGTGCATTCGGAGACGCCGATAGGGCTCGGCAGACGTCAGCCGAGCACATGAAATGTATTTCATGCAAGTTTTCTCTCTGTCTTATTCTAACCACTTGGCAACGGTCTCAATTGAAAACATTGATTCTGAAAGATATATATGAATATATAAACTGATTAACCAGCTTATTTGCTGCTGATTACTTTACTAATAAAGATCTCAGAGTGCTTAATTTAAATTAATACTTCCTTCATTAATGAAAATCCGGCTTAGAGCATAAAAAAATCTTGACAGATGCATTTATTGCACAAACATACATTTATCTACGCCAAGCCAATTGAATATTCCATCATATTTGGTTGGGGTTATAATTGATAATGATTCAACAGTTATTACTTCAGTTAGGTGTGTGTTGTTCACCAGAGTCGCTCTGATAGTCTGATAAGGTTTTCTCCTTTTGGAGGCTGTGAGGAGCTGAGGGAATGTCCAGGGATGTATGCGAGGCAAGCTCAGAACATTTGGTCACTTTTGAGACAAGGGGCAAGAGAGTCTAACCTCCCCTTCCCAACCTTTCATCCTTCTTTGCCTCAAAAAACAAAAAGGAAGACTGGCTGATTTTTCTGTGTAGCAAAAATGGAAAAGG